>NW_027127528.1:0-5000 GCF_037325665.1 Littorina saxatilis | reverse complement strand
GTGTTAACCAGTTTAATTCCAGTTGCCTGAGCACCAACAGCCTCGTGGTGTTAACTACTTTTATTCCAGTTGCCTGAGCACCAACAGCTTGGTTGTGTTAACTAGTTTAATTCCAGTTGCCTGAGCACCAACAGCCTGGTTGTGTTAACCACTTTAATTCCAGTTGCCTGAGCGCCAACAGCCTGGTTGTTTTAACCATATTTATTCCAGTTGCCGGGGCACCAGCAGCCGGTAGTAAGCTCGGTTATGGGCTGTTTAAGCCAGTCCTTACGATCAAAGATGCTCTCTCCTCAGTCGGTTAAATGCCAAAACACAAGCCTACCCGCCCTGGACCTGCAGCCCAGAATAGGCAGACACGGCCGGCAAATAAGAGTGCCACAAAGACGACGACAGGGGATCCTCCATCTCCAACCTCAGCTCAGACAGTGGCGACAGGGGCAAAAAGGGACACCACCTCCTTGGATGGCCCAGCTCCTCCAGGCGTTGGATGGAAACATTGAAGCAGCGGTGCAGGCGGCAGTTGCGGCTCAGGCAGGGACACCTGCCAGACGCCCCAGCCCAATCAAATGGCAGGACCCGCCAACACTGACGCCCCAACAACCAGCCAGACGCCCCAACCCCAACAGTCGGCGGACCTGGCCACCCAAGCCTGCACTGCAGCCACGTTTGCAGTCACCGAACGCATAGCAGGTACGTCTGGAGGGTTTACATCAGCCGCGCTGGGCCTACCATCACTGGTACCATTAAAAATCAAACAGAAGATTTGGGCGGGCCCAACACCGGTTCAAAGTGAGCCATTGCAAAGGTGGCTCGAAGGCTACAGGCCGGATCTCGCCAACAGATTAGTTTCAGGGTTTTAGGGATGGTTTCGACATTGGCTACAAGGGTTCTTTAGCCTATGTTAAACCCAAAAAAATTGTAGTCAGCTTTAGACGATCCCACAGTGGTGGACGAATGGAGATCAGACTCCCGCTAGACAAGTTAGCCAAATGTCAAACTGCTATTCAGGCTTGCCTGCAAAAACAAAAAAGTACAGTTAAGAGATCTGCAGGCCATCATTGGTACACTGAACTTTACGTTACTTGATATGCAATACACAAGCTTTTCTCTGCCGCGGTGTTGTTTTCTTCTGTTGCAGGTCTCGAGGGTTCTCAGGCCTGGTACTTCACAGACGCAAAAGATCGCCCCGAGACACGGGAGATAACGAAAGTCCGGAACTGTGTATTTTTGCATTGTGTACAGTTAAAAGCAAGCTCAGGTAATTTGCAGTTCAGTCCATCTCATTCCTACCTTATGTGGGGTCAACACTTCTTTTTTAAGGCAAAAGGGAAGTGTTTATGGCCCCTTTGTTTGACCCAACAGAAGGGCAGGGGAGACAATCGGCCAGCAGTGCCCTGCTGTGCTATAATTTGATGCTAAACTTTTTCATGTTTTTTGTAAATATGTTTTGGAAAATTGATTTTGAAATTGCTATGATTTTTCACAAAAGTTAAAATCATAAAAAGTTTTAATTCAATAACATTTCACTTTACGTGGACTTAACTGCAAACAGCTGGTGTGGACAATTAATTTGTGGGAGTGACTGATAAGAATGGAACGAGTGGATGAGTGCGTGTTCAGTACAGCTCTGATGGACAGTAACCAGCTGTAATTCAGTTTGTTAGTACATGCACTTACACAAAAGATATTTAATTATCAGATCAGCTTTGTAAAGAAGATACTTGAAACAAAGTCGGATGCGCGGTGACAACTGCCGCTCCGACTGAGGGGCTATTTACTGACAAGGAAGGGGATGGGGGGGGGGGGTGGAGGCGGGGAGGGGTCTGGGAAAGGTGGAGGGCAACGGGGGACAGAGCCAACATTTGTCACACAACTTGCTGTCTGCTTTTAATCGCACATGTGGTGTGCAGCTCAAGTTGTGTCTTCCGCGTGTGAAGTTTCACAAGTGGGCCCAGTTGGACAAAGCTAAGTAGATGGGGAGTACGATTTTACAATCCTGGAGGATATGCGCAGAGACTGTCAAGTGCTCTTGCAAGAACCAGTCGGTCCGACCGAGTCAAGGTGTGATTTTCGCGTTATTCTCAGTTCACAACTCCTTGCAAAAACTCTCAAAGAAAAGTGACATCGCATGAGTCGGAAAGATAATAGGAAAGAATTGAGACCTCAGAATAGGGTCCTTTTAATTAGAGACGATAAATCAAAGCACAAAGAATACGACAACACAGCATTACGTATATTTTTTGCACGCGATCTGTTTCTCGTAAGGCACGCAATAAGGACGCCCCGGTGGCTACGCGAAGCATCCAGTGGGCAACGAATAAAGTATGGTCGCCGAAAACATGTCCGAAACGTCGTAAGCGAAGATTGCCTTAAATGAACAACTGCCAAATAGTATATCGTCATGGCCAACGCGTGGGACCCACCCCTCCCCCCCCCACCACACACTGACACGCGTATACACACAAACACATGGACACACACAAAACCAGACAAACAAAGAGCAGAGAGCATTCTCAAAAGAGACAGAGAAGATGCTAGTTCGTCCCTGCTCTGCGAAGCGCGCTTGAGCGTCTGCATAACTTTGTTTGCTAGTGAGGTGTTGTTTTTGTGTTTGCTCTGAGCGCGCGCCTATGTGAGTGTATGTAATACTGTGTTTTAATCAATTGGTTCTGTTTCGTCTTGTTCGTACTTCTCCAAAGTTTTGCTCACTGTGCGTGCCCGCGCGCTTGCGTGTTTGTATTTCTTGTAATGTTTGTAAGCCGCGTTAATGTAATAAAGCGGCTTGTATGTCTTGTAATGTGTGTAAGCCGCTTTAATGTAATAAAGCGGCTTGTATGTCTTGTAATGTTTGTAAGCCGCGTTAATGTAATAAAGCGGCTTGTATGTCTTGTAATGTTTGTAAGCCGCGTTAATGTAATAAAGCGGCTTGTATGTCTTGTAATGTTTGTAAGCCGCGTTAATGTAATAAAGCGGCTTGTATGTCTTGTAATGTTTGTAAGCCGCCTTAATATAATAAAGCGGCTTGTATGTCTTGTAATGTTTGTAAGCCGCGTTAATGTAATAAAGCGGCTTGTATGTCTTGTAATGTTTGTAAGCCGCGTTAATGTAATAAAGCGGCTTGTATGTCTTGTAATGTTTGTAAGCCGCGTTAATGTAATAAAGCGGCTTGTATGTCTTGTAATGTTTGTAAGCCGCGTTAATGTAATAAAGCGGCTTGTATGTCTTGTAATGTTTGTAAGCCGCGTTAATGTAATAAAGCGGCGTGTATGTCTTGTAATGTTTGTAAGCCGCGTTAATGTAATAAAGCGGCTTGTATGTCTTGTAATGTTTGTAAGCCGCGTTAATGTAATAAAGCGGCTTGTATGTCTTGTAATGTTTGTAAGCCGCGTTAATGTAATAAAGCGGGTTGTATGTCTTGTAATGTTTGTAAGCCGCGTTAATGTAATAAAGCGGGTTGTATGTCTTGTAATGTTTGTAAGCCGCGTTAATGTAATAAAGCGGGTTGTATGTCTTGTAATGTTTGTAAGCCGCGTTAATGTAATAAAGCGGCTTGTATGTCTTGTAATGTTTGTAAGCCGCGTTAATGTAATAAAGCGGCTTGTATGTCTTGTAATGTTTGTAAGCCGCCTTAATGTAATAAAGTGGCTTGTATGTCTAGTAATGTTTGTAAGCCGCCTTAATGTAATAAAGCGGCTTGTATGTCTTGTAATGTTTGTAAGCCGCGTTAATGTAATAAAGCGGCTTGTATTTCTTGTAATGTTTGTAAGCCGCGTTAATGTAATAAAGGCTTTTATGTTTCACTCTGTCTGTTTGTGTGCTTGATAGTTTGTTTCTCTGTTTGTTTCTCTGTCTACGGATTAAAGTTTTTATCTCTGGTACTCAGGGGTCAATTGAACTCAAATGTGGTGAATAGCTTGGCTTACGATGGCATAGTGTGTGTTTTACTGAACAAATCCTGTGGGTTTGTTGTTTTGTTTTTTGTGAGTAAAAATATTGTTTATGTGCACCCCAACCCCCTCCCCAAATTTGATTTGGTACGGTGAAAAGATAAGAAAATCTTCCAAGCCATTTGGTCGTTTCAATGACGCAAACTAGTTATAACAAAAACTAAAACCCATCTGCCTACTTTTTTATGACGTGTAGAATAGACCTCCGCACCGCATATCTACACTATGTTGTATTCCAACCATCCCCTAACTTAATAAGTTTGGCACTGACAAACATATCTGATTTCCCTGCCCAACTGACCATCGAGTGCGATCCAGAGCCGCTGAATAATAGTGACTATCCACAATAAACAGATTTTCTGTTCATAACCTCTGTAAAATTATCCCTATTTTAAGACTCCATCCTTTTTAAGACCTTGTTTTCTCAGACTTTCTGTTCATAACCTCTGTAAAATTACCCCCATTTTAAGACTCCCTCCTTTTTTAAGACCTTGTTTTCTCAGATGTTTGGAGGTCTTAAAATGGGGGTTCCACTGTAGCAGCTAGCATGGCTCTGGTAATTACTTTGCTTGGTCAGTTGATCAAACAATCTGTTCGACCGGGTAAATCATAAACTGTTCAAGGAAGATAGATAACTCGGCTGAAGAAAAGACTACCACCGAAACTCCTATTCAACCTCCATCACCTCTCCCCTTCACAGTTTTAGACAAGGAGGGTGTGTGTGGGGGTGGGGGGTGAGAGGGGAGGGATGGGAGGTAGCTAGTTACAGTGAAGACACACTTGCGCCAACCCGGCAAAATTATGAAAAGTTCATGATGACCTTGGTTATCAAGACAGAAAATTATTAACAAGTGAAACACTAAAGACAAAACAAGCAAGAGAGATCATAGCGTGAGAGAGAGACAGAACAAGAACAAGAACAAATCTGTAATTGTCTAAGGCCACAGCCCCTTACAATAGTGGGCAATAGTATCTGCACTGTTATAAATTATAGTCACGCAAACAATAATTCAACAAATACATTAAAATCCTGATGACATGTCACTGAACCTG
>NW_027127527.1:0-14361 GCF_037325665.1 Littorina saxatilis | reverse complement strand
GTCTCTCTGATGTTACACTTTCACAGACTTCCCTCACACCTACCGTCCTCTCTGATGTTACACTTTCACAGACTTCCCTCACACCTAGTGTCTCTCTGATGTTACACTTTCACAGACTTCCCTCACACCTAGTGTCTCTCTGATGTTACACTTTCACAGACTTCCCTCACACCTAGTGTCTCTCTGATGTTACACTTTCACAGACTTCCCTCACACCTAGTGTCTCTCTGATGTTACACTTTCACAGACTTCCCTCACACCTACCGTCTCTCTGATGTTACACTTTCACAGACTTCCCTCACACCTAGTGTCTCTCTGATGTTACACTTTCACAGACTTCCCTCACACCTAGTGTCTCTCTGATGTTACACTTTCACAGACTTCCCTCACACCTACCGTCTCTCTGATGTTACACTTTCACAGACTTCCCTCACACCTACCGTCCTCTCTGATGTTACACTTTCACAGACTTCCCTCACACCTAGTGTCTCTCTGATGTTACACTTTCACAGACTTCCCTCACACCTACCGTTCTCTCTGATGTTACACTTTCACAGACTTCCCTCACACCTACCGTCTCTCTGATGTTACACTTTCACAGACTTCCCTCACACCTAGTGTCTCTCTGATGTTACACTTTCACAGACTTCCCTCACACCTAGTGTCTCTCTGATGTTACACTTTCACAGACTTCCCTCACACCTACCGTCTCTCTGATGTTACACTTTCACAGACTTCCCTCACACCTACCGTCTCTCTGATGTTACACTTTCACAGACTTCCCTCACACCTACCGTCTCTCTGATGTTACACTTTCACAGACTTCCCTCACACCTACCGTCTCTCTGATGTTACACTTTCACAGACTTCCCTCACACCTACCGTCTCTCTGATGTTACACTTTCACAGACTTCCCTCACACCTACCGTCTCTCTGATGTTACACTTTCCAAGACTTCCCTCACACCTACCGTCTCTCTGATGTTACACTTTCACAGACTTCCCTCACACCTAGTGTCTCTCTGATGTTACACTTTCACAGACTTCCCTCACACCTAGTGTCTTCTGATGTTACACTTTCACAGACTTCCCTCACACCTACCGTCTCTCTGATGTTACACTTTCACAGACTTCCCTCACACCTAGTGTCTCTCTGATGTTACACTTTCACAGACTTCCCTCACACCTACCGTCTCTCTGATGTTACACTTTCACAGACTTCCCTCACACCTACCGTCTCTCTGATGTTACACTTTCACAGACTTCCCTCACACCTACCGTCTCTCTGATGTTACACTTTCACAGACTTCCCTCACACCTACCGTCTCTCTGATGTTACACTTTCACAGACTTCCCTCACACCTACCGTCTCTCTGATGTTACACTTTCACAGACTTCCCTCACACCTACCGTCTCTCTGATGTTACACATTCACAGACTTCCCTCACACCTAGTGTCTCTCTGATGTTACACTTTCACAGACTTCCCTCACACCTACCGTCTCTCTGATGTTACACTTTCACAGACTTCCCTCACACCTACCGTCTCTCTGATGTTACACTTTCACAGACTTCCCTCACACCTACCGTCTCTCTGATGTTACACTTTCACAGACTTCCCTCACACCTACTGTCTCTCTGATGTTACACTTTCACAGACTTCCCTCACACCTACCGTCTCTCTGATGTTACACTTTCACAGACTTCCCTCACACCTACCGTCTCTCTGATGTTACACTTTCACAGACTTCCCTCACACCTACCGTCTCTCTGATGTTACACTTTCACAGACTTCCCTCACACCTACCGTCTCTCTGATGTTACACTTTCACAGACTTCCCTCACACCTAGTGTCTCTCTGATGTTACACTTTCACAGACTTCCCTCACACCTACCGTCTCTCTGATGTTACACTTTCACAGACTTCCCTCACACCTACCGTCTCTCTGATGTTACACTTTCACAGACTTCCCTCACACCTAGTGTCTCTCTGATGTTACACTTTCACAGACTTCCCTCACACCTAGTGTCTCTCTGATGTTACACTTTCACAGACTTCCCTCACACCTACTGTCTCTCTGATGTTACACTTTCACAGACTTCCCTCACACCTACCGTCTCTCTGATGTTACACTTTCACAGACTTCCCTCACACCTACCGTCTCTCTGATGTTACACTTTCACAGACTTCCCTCACACCTACCGTCTCTCTGATGTTACACTTTCACAGACTTCCCTCACACCTACCGTCTCTCTGATGTTACACTTTCACAGACTTCCCTCACACCTACCGTCTCTCTGATGTTACACTTTCACAGACTTCCCTCACACCTAGTGTCTCTCTGATGTTACACTTTCACAGACTTCCCTCACACCTAGTGTCACTCTGATGTTACACTTTCACAGACTTCCCTCACACCTACCGTCTCTCTGATGTTACACTTTCACAGACTTCCCTCACACCTAGTGTCTCTCTGATGTTACACTTTCACAGACTTCCCTCACACCTACCGTCTCTCTGATGTTACACTTTCACAGACTTCCCTCACACCTACCGTCTCTCTGATGTTACACTTTCACAGACTTCCCTCACACCTACCGTCTCTCTGATGTTACACTTTCACAGACTTCCCTCACACCTAGTGTCTCTCTGATGTTACACTTTCACAGACTTCCCTCACACCTACCGTCTCTCTGATGTTACACTTTCACAGACTTCCCTCACACCTAGTGTCTCTCTGATGTAACACTTTCACAGACTTCCCTCACACCTACCGTCTCTCTGATGTTACACTTTCACAGACTTCCCTCACACCTAGTGTCTCTCTGATGTTACACTTTCACAGACTTCCCTCACACCTACCGTCTCTCTGATGTTACACTTTCACAGACTTCCCTCACACCTAGTGTCTCTCTGATGTTACACTTTCACAGACTTCCCTCACACCTACCGTCTCTCTGATGTTACACTTTCACAGACTTCCCTCACACCTACCGTCTCTCTGATGTTACACTTTCACAGACTTCCCTCACACCTACCGTCTCTCTGATGTTACACTTTCAGAGACTTCCCTCACACCTAGTGTCTCTCTGATGTTACACTTTCACAGACTTCCCTCACACCTACCGTCTCTCTGATGTTACACTTTCACAGAGAGGCGCATGCGCGAAAGGAAAGCTTGTGTGAAGTTACATCCTTGCACGCGCGATTTTGTCTGTCTGTCTCTCTCGGTCTGTCTCTCGGTCTGTCTGTCTGTCTCTCTCTCTCTCTCTCTCTCTCTCTCTCTCTCTCTCTCTCTCTCTCTCTCTCTCTCTCTCTCTCCTCTCTCTCTCTCTCTCTCTCTCTCTCTCTCTCTCTCTCTCTCTCTCGCGAACAAACCTTAAAAGTTCTGACAGCAATGTCTGGAACTCGCTGCACAAAGCACTTCGGGAGAACAAAAGCCGGTAGAAAATGTTTTAAAAAGGAAACTGGCGTATTTTCTTTAAAAAAAAGATTGCTGCGTCAAGCTACATTTTAGAATGTTTTGTTGATTATCTTATGACTGTTTTGACAACGATTTGCACACGGAACGCTTTCCAAGTAGTCAAATGAGAGAGAGACAGAGAGAGACACACGCGTACCTAAAGTGTGGATGGTTACCTAAGAGGCGGCACTGGGTGCAGTGCCTTTCTAGTGCACTTGCACTACAACAGCACTGGGTGCAGTACTCGCTCCGGCATCGAAGAATTTTGCACTAAAAAATGCACAAAATTTGACCTATTTCGTCGCCTATAGAGGACGGAAAGAATGTCATTTTGAACATTGTTATGACATTCTTTCCGTCAAAAAAGTCAATTTAACGGTGTTAAATGAAGCGAGCATCCACACAATTAGGTTGCCATCCAGAGTTTAGGTTGCCATCCACGTGTGGATAGTTGCCTTATGGTGATTTAGGCAACCAAATCTGTGGAAACATGGGTACACACACACACTCACACACACACACACACACACACACACACACACACACACACACACACACACACACACACACACACACACACACACACACACACACACACGGAAGAGGGGAGATTTGCCTTCTCCGCCCTGTGTTTAGTTTTCAGCTAAGTGTGATTTGGGTTATGATTTGAAGATGCCCCTCCGACCTAAGTATAACAGCTGAAAAGCTTTTGTCACCAAACAATCATTGCTTATCCATTAAGATATGTGAACAGTGTTAGCCGTTTAAGAATAAGATTAAGTCATTTGTCTCTTTAGTATTGATGTATGCTTAGAGTCGACCTTTGCATAAATGGTTGAAAACGACGTTCAACACCAAATAAAGAAAGAAAGACCTTTGTATAAAGCATGCACACGATCAACCACGCACACACACACACACACACACACACACACACACACACACACACACACACACACACACACACACACACGCACACACACACGCACACACACAAATATTGTTTAAGAAAAACGTTTCGTAGTGTGAGGCTTTTCTGTAGTGTATTGGCATAATTTGCAACGTCCACATACTACCTATATAGCTTTTACACGCGACATAATTCAGTTTTAATCGCACAAAATGCAGACAAAAACACAACAGAATAGCTTAAAAAGTGCCTCTTGCAGCTGCAAAAAGCTGATACTAACAAGTTCAGAAAAGTTCACCTGTGATATCCTATGTTATTCACAACACCGACTGTGAACTTTGAATCAGAAAGTTCACCGTACAAAAATGATGAAAGCTTCATGAAAACAATGCTTGTTTTTACTGCTGACCTTTCGGATGCTCAATCATTTTAATTACAGTGTGATGTTTTGTTTCCTTCGTGTGTATGGAGTATTGCTCGCTTTTTAATCGTTGGTAATAATGATAATAATAATAATAATAATAATAATAATAATAATAATAATAATAATAATAATAATAATAATAATAATAATAATAATAATAATAATAATAATAATAATAATAATTGTCAGTAAGTACTGGTGTCACATGACTGATATGAACCGGTTGATTGGCTAATGGCGATGCGCTTAAATCTGTTAGCGCACTCTTGGAGTGCGCTAACTTTTCCACAGAGCGTATTCATACGCCCTTTGCCAAAGCGAGACTGTACTCTCATCCTCAGAATTAATTAATGACATGTAGCTTATATTCTCCACAATACCAAATGACCATAAATTCCCTGCTTCTCAGAACATCGCAGATACCATGCAGTGTATGCAGCGTATGTCTTACATCGCAGATACCATGCAGCATGTGCAGCGTATGTCTTACATCGCAGATACCATGCAGTGTATGCAGCGTATGTCTTACATCGCAGATACCATGCAGTGTATACAGCGTATGTCTTACATCGCAGATACCATGCAGTGTATACAGCGTATGACTTACATCGCAGATACCATGCAGTGTATGCAGCGTATGTCTTACATCGCAGATACCATGCAGTGTATACAGCGTATGTCTTACATCGTAGATACCATGCAGTGTGTGCAGCGTATGTCTAACATCGCAGATACCATACAGTGTATGCAGCGTATGTCTTACATCGCAGATACCATGCAGTGCATGCAGCGTATGTCTTACATCGCAGATACCATGCAGTGTATGCAGCGTATGTCTTACATCGCAGATACCATGCAGTGTATACAGCGTATGTCTTACATCGCAGATACCATGCAGTGTATACAGCGTATGTCTTACATCGCAGATACCATGCAGTGTATGCAGCGTATGTCTTACATCGCAGATACCATGCAGTGTATACAGCGTATGTCTTACATCGCAGATACCATACAGTGTATGCAGCGTATGTCTTACATCGCAGATACCATACAGTGTATGCAGCGTATGTCTTACATCGCAGATACCATGCAGTGTATGCAGCGTATGTCTTACATCGGAGATACCATGCAGTGTATGTCTTACATCGCAGATACCATACAGTGTATGCAGCGTATGTCTTACATCGGAGATACCATGCAGTGTATGTCTTACATCGCAGATACCATACAGTGTATGCAGCGTATGTCTTACATCGCAGATACCATGCAGTGTATACAGCGTATGTCTTACATCGCAGATACCATGCAGTGTATACAGCGTATGTCTTACATCGCAGATACCATACAGTGTATGCAGCGTATGTCTTACATCGCAGATACCATGCAGTGTATGCAGCGTATGTCTTACATCGCAGATACCATGCAGTGTATGCAGCGTATGTCTTACATCGCAGATACCATGCAGTGTATGCAGCGTATGTCTTACATCGCAGATACCATACAGTGTATGCAGCGTATGTCTTACATCGCAGATACCATGCAGTGTATGCAGCGTATGTCTTACATCGCAGATACCATGCAGTTTATGCAGCGTATGTCTTACATCGCAGATACCATACAGTGTATGCAGCGTATGTCTTACATCGCAGATACCATGCAGTGTATGCAGCGTATGTCTTACATCGTAGATACCATGCAGTGTATGCAGCGTATGTCTTACATCGCAGATACCATGCAGTGTATGCAGCGTATGTCTTACATTGCCACATTGAGGAGAGCGGTCACTTACCATCGTAGCTCGCTGTGGGCCGGCTGGGGGCGGGTTGCTTGCGAGGGCTGTATTTTGTACATTGATTATTTGATACATGTATAAATGCGTCTCCAGGAATATGTTTTGTTTTAATCTTGTGTCGATACTATTAAACTCTGCCTCGTTATTAGCCATTGAGTATAACTGTTTTATTACCATTGCTTTATTGTTGTTGTCACGTTTCACTATATCACTTAAGGTGATTATGAAACGGTTAGTTACTTCTAACTAACTAACCACACCACGATCTACTCTCGCAGTCATACAATTAAATAGAGACAACAAAAGTATAAGTTTCAGACGCCTGTTTATGTAATAACTCGCCACCTCCCTCGAGTCTTCACTCCCAAAATGTTCTTTTACGTTCAAAACGTAAATAACACGGTCACTGACAAAATGCCAGTTGGAATATAGAAAATTATAGTAACACGCTGATCCCGTGTAAAGCTAGGAAAATATAACTGTTCTGCTCAAAAGTGCTAGTTAATGCAGGTGTCACACACCCCACGTTGTCACTACTCGAATATAATCACAGATAGAAAAAATGACAACGGTGGTCAACGGGGTGCAAAGACATGGTGCACTTAGCTTTCTTTTGCCACTGGGTGGACGGCCTGTAATTAGTCTTTAGTCTCCACAACTGCTCCGTCGAATGAAGTGCTGGTTAGCGTGGTGACGAAGCAGGGAACTGTGGAGACATCAGGCGCCGCACCCAGTTGCTGGTTAGCTGGTTAGCCGGTTTGCTGGTTAGCCGGTTAGCTGGTTACATCAGATCCCGGTTACAGCGTCTGCAGCTAGCAGTGTCCCGCAGATAGGCAGCCGAACAGAAGATAGAAAGGCTGCAACAGAAAGCATCGGTGCACTAAACATGCCAGCTACCCCTCAACCTCCACCTTTAAACATGTCATCTTTACATATCTCATCGAGCACGTGGGCCTTCACAAACGGACTTTTTACAACAACAAATCAGCCATTTTCCGTCCTTCTCTCCATATCTGCAAAAAACATATACAGATTGGTATTTTAGCGTCACAAAGAGCAAATTATGCGCTAACCTGGAAAGAACAACAGAGAGTATTTCATTCCACAAACACAGACTCGTCAACAGCGTTAAATAATGATTTATTACCTCAAAAAGCCTATGAATGTAGCACTCTCATGGAAGCAAAACCCGCTTCCTCCCTGGAAATGGCCTCTGTTCGTGACACACCATCCAAACCCCTTGCCGAATACTTTATGCGGTGAAGACCATCCCCGCACGGCGAAGAGAAATTGACAACTCGTCCTCAGCAAACATGTAACTGTGAGAAGGTAGTATCTCGTTGAAGTTCCAATAGAGCCCTATCTGTGCTAGCAGAAACGGCACGTAGATAGAAGTAAAATATCTAGTCGTGATTTTGTTTGTTTGTTTGTTTGCTTTACGACCAGCCGACCACGAAGGGCCATATCAGGGCGGTGCTGCTTTGACATTTAACGTGCGCCACACACAAGACAGAAGTCGCAGCACAGGTTTCATGTCTCACCCAGTCACATTATTCTGACACCGGACCAACCAGTCCTAGCACTAACCCCATAATGCCAGACGCCAGGCGGAGTAGCCACTAGATTGCCAATTTTAAAGTCTTAGGTATGACCCGGCCGGGGTTCGAACCCACGACCTCCCGATCACGGGGCGGACGCCTTACCACTAGGCCAACCGTGCCGGTTCTAGTCGTGATGAAAACCATCAAACTCTAGGGACGCAAAACACCGACCCTTCTCCTCTTGCCGCTGATTGTCAAGTGTCCAGTTATCGTGTCTCAGACAGACAACCTTGACAATAACACGTGACTAACCTTGTCACATATCAAGTTCAGCTATCCACAATTCTGCCTTGCAAGCAGAATCACGCACGCGGAACCACTGAATCACGAAATTCCCGTGCTCGCTGTCAGCAAAAACCGACACCCCTTGACAGAAATTACAACAGGCGCTTTCTGTCGCAATTGACCAAGAGAAGGCACCCCACCGAGTGACACTTTCTTGATCCATGTCACTAGATCGTGACAGTTGTTCTTTGGCCATTTACGTTGAATGACTTGTTATAGTTTTATTCCTCTTCTTCTTCGTCGTTCGCTAGATAGTTTTATTATAAGAACCTTTTTTAATTCCTATTAACTCGATGTTCTTTAACTATGTTTATACATAAATGCATATTGTAAAGCAGTATGCATTGTTAGAGGATCTTTTAGTAAAAGTGTTTAAATGTCGAAGCTGCTTTTACATAAGAGACCGACTGTATATTGCGCTGTTGTATTTGTCAGACTTGATTGTACCAAGTCCCTACACATGTTGTAATGCGCTTAGAGCCAAATATTTTTGTTTTTTGTAAGGGATAGGCGCAATATAAATACACTTTATTATTATTTAAGTTATTGAGACATCCCAGTGCACTAAGGGATTTATAGAGCAAATCGAGAAAATTCAGTATACAACTCTCCTGTGTTCACTTTCAAGTGAATAACTATCGTTCTGATATCATTTTAAAGTGAAGCTAAAGAAACCTGGTATCGGCACTGCTGTGCATCTCCTATGATCTCAATGGTATCAAGGCACGGGTCATAGAGATCAATTTAGATCTAGATCTATTTCCGGTTGTGTATTCACACGCCAACGTTCGTTCGTCAAGATGGACGGCGATTTTGATTTGATAAGCGACTTTTTCTTAGAAGACTTCAATGAAGAGGACGAAAATTTAATGGCCGCTGCGCCCAAAAAAAGGAGATTCGAGAAAGTGACTGATGACGATGTGAACGCTCTCATCACCGATACAGAAAACGCCAACACCAAAAGAAAAACTGAACATGTGATATGGCTGATTTCAGATTTCATTCTTCAAACCGAAGAGTTTGCAAAACAGATGAGATCAGCTGATATAGCGAAAATTGAGGATCCAAAACTTGTTGCAAACATTCTTGTCAAGTTTCTTACAACGGTGAAACGCGAAGATGGAGATGAATATGAACCAGGTACGATTCGAGGATTTCTGTCCGCCGTCGATCGGCACATGGCAGCGAACGGAAAAGGCAAGATTTTTTCCAGCAATGATACGCTGTTTGAAAACGTTCGAGCAGTTGCAAAAAGCAAACAAAAAAAGCTGAAATCAGCAGGGAAAGGAAACTTACCTCAAAGAGCGTGTGCACTAACGGACGAAGAGGTGGAAACACTGTGGGACTCTGGTCAGTTGGGAGTGTCCACACCAAGAGCCATAATCAACACCCTGTGGTGGTTGAACTGCCTCCACTTTGGAATGCGGGCAAGAACCGAACATCGCCAGATGTGCTGGTCCGACTAACTGTTCAGATGGACAGCAGTGGCCACCGCTTCTTGGAATTCAACGAGCGAACCACGAAAACAAGAACAGGGGTCTCCAGGCAGGATGTCAGGGCAAAACCGCGAGCGTATGAAGATGTTGAAAACCCTGAGCGGTGCCCTGTGAAGATCTTCGAGAAATATGCCTCTCTTCGCCCTGCAGAAACATGCGGCTCCAACTATCCGTTCTACCTCACATGCGTCCATGATCCGAAACCAGGCAAACAATGGTTTCGTGCAATGCCGATGGGAGTGAACACAATCGGCAGTTTGATGAAAGAAATGGCGGCCGCGTCCGAGATATCTTCCACCACAAGTAAACGAATCTCGGGTACCTCGGCGAGGAAGACGCTGCTACAGAAGCTCAATGATTCTGGAGTTCCCCCAACCCATATAATGGAGAATCAGGACATAAAAACATTCAGTCTGTACTCAGTTACGCGAAAATGTCCGACAACCAGCAACTGCAAGTTTCCCGAATTCTGTCAACCACGCGCACTTGCACAGTCTCAAAGTTGGGAGCTATGACGTCAACTACTGATGACGCAGATTCCAGTGCCTCGGCCTCAGGCGGAAACACACTCCGCCAGCCAGCAGTGACCTTTGATGCGCCCATTCATGGAGTTTTCAATTTCAATTTCACAATGCCGCAATGAGTTTCTTCTTCGTCTTCAGTTGCAGAGCGCCAAATTCCATTCAGTTACATTAAGTTGTGTACGTGTGTGTGGTTGTTTTTTTCTTCTTTTTTTTTACTCCTAAGTTGATGAGGCCCAATGACAAGAATCCAAGATAAACTGGAACGAATTTATATTTCAAGCAAAGAAAGTGTTCGTGTTTGCTTCATTGCAATAAATTTGCGTTAAGGCCAAAAAAAAAAAAATTGTCTGTTTCTGGTAACATGGCTAAAAAAAATAGGGTCGGTAGGTCGGGATTTTTTTTTTTTTTTTTTTTTTTTTTTACCCCAAAGGTAGACCAATAAAACTAACTTTAAATCGCGCAAAGAGACTGGATTCACTATACATAGAGACAAGACACTCAACACATTTACAAATCGTCAGCGGACTTTCGTTTTCACACGTTTTTGTTGTTCATTTTCTCACCCTGTCCTTTACCACAAAAAAAAACAAAAAAAAAAATTTGAGTTTGGAAAAAAAAAGTTTAGGGTCGGCGCCGAAATTTAGGGTCGGTCGGGTGACCAGAAACAGACAATTTTTTTTTGGCCTAATCAACTATGCGTGTTCTCTCTCTCTCTCTCTCTCTCTCTCTCTCTCTCTCTCTCTCTCTCTCTCTCTCTCTCTCTCTCTCTCTCTCTCTCTCTCTCTCTCTCTCTCTCTCTCTCTCTCTCTCTCTCTCTCTCTCTCTCTCTCTCTCTCTCTCTCTCTCTCTCTCTCTCTCTCTCTCTCTCACTCACTCTCTCTCTCTCTCTCTCTCTCTAAAAGGTTGAAATGACGTCAAGTGTAGCTAAAGATACGTCACTTCCTGGTTACACAATGGCTGTCGCACAAGTTCTTGATCAAGCAAACTGAACGCGAAAGTGGCTTCTACCGTGATTTCCAGGTTTGCATTGTGTCGGCTCTAATTTTTTCTTTCAAAATCAAAATAAAAGAATCGAAACTTTATTCACGAATACCATTTTGTAAGCCACTAAAACCAAAGACACGCCACACTATTTTCCTTCCACCATTCCTCGATGGAAAAGAGTTCGTGTTGTTTTTGTTTTAATTTTTGTCTTTGTCGTTGATCATTGTATACACAAATTACACAAACGTCATCTTGTGAGAGACCAAAAAATATTGAAACTCTCGGATGATTTGTTTGTGTGGTATCAACCTTGACCTACGGTCTCGGTTGATACCACAAAAAAATCATCCTCGAGTTTCAATATTTTTCGGTCCCTCACTCGATGACGTTGTGTAATCTCTATTTATTCCCCCCTCTGCTTCTTTACCTCTGTAAACTTGTAGAGCTAGTTATTTTTCGATAATGACCCAGCAACCAAACAAATAACGAGCCAGCAACAGCCTGAATCCTCGATAGTGCAATGGGTTGAGATGCTGTTCTGTTTCGGTACTACTTTTGTGACTGAAAAGTTCCGAACGCTCTATACGTACGAAGTATACATCTCTGGAGCAAACAATACAAACATACCGCATTTAAATTAACAACTACAGGCCTGAACACATGAATCTCCATATAAAATCCATGAGTTCGGTTGTTTTCTGAATCTAGATCTGCCGTGCACAAACCGTTCATCACAAGCAAATTCCCACGGCAAGTAACTCATACTCAGGCGACAAGAGTAGTTCCCCTTCTTTTAACGCAGTTTCTTCGACAACACTGACTGCAATCCGACGGTCAGTTTTCAACAATATTTCATTTTATAAACAGATCACACGCAACCAAATGCACACATCTCATCAATTTAAACAACATAAAGCGGTTTCATACACTATTTTCCCCAGAAATCTGAACTTCATACAGAAATTAACGTTGGAACACGGGTGCAAAAGTTCGTCTGCTAGTCCCATTTGACGAAAGAACATTTACTAAGCGATACTAAAACATAAACAGAACACACAATATCTGCCTTTACCGCCACAGCAGAATAACAGCATATCTGTGTACTGGATTTTAGTCCAAAACAGGGAAACTGAAAAGAAGTGTTAACAGAATGGAATGATTTGCACGGAACTATACAACCGCGCATTAATCGATCGCCTGCGCAGGTTGACTGGTTGAGTGATTCGGATTCGATCAAACTTTCGCACAAAAACTCCTGTTTTTTTGAAATAACTGAAGAAAGGAGGAATAAAGAGGTTACACACCTCGTCTCAGTGATTATTAAAAATAATGGTCTCAGTTCGCGGTCATGAAAAAGCTCGCTGAAGCTCGCATTTTTCATGATCCGCTAACTTCGACCATTATTTTTAATAATCACTGAGACTCGGCATGTAACCTCTACTTATTGAACGAAGCGCATAGCGCTGAGTTCAATAATTATTTTCGAGATTTGCTCTATAAATCCCTTAGTGCACTGGGATTGTTTAAATAACGATATTGTCAGTACCGCCATAGAAAAAAGAAGATTCCAAACGCACATTTTGCTACGCGCATTTGAATAGGCATAACTGTGTGGTCAGGTCGTGTACAGTAAGATCTACTTTTGTGTGGGCCGGTGTCTCAAGTGTGTCGTGCTTTCGTCTCACGCATTTTGATTTCTGTTGGTAAATTCCAGTGTAGCGTTAAGCTGAACAGTGATGATCTTTCAGAGATACCTCATTTGAACTCGGAGAAAGGACTGTGCTCTTCATTATTCGCGATTCGAAACCTTCAGTCGAGCGTCGATGGATTGACTGTCGGGCGCAAAGTAAGAATCCGGGGCAGAGTTGGAATTATCGGGATTTCCCGAAACCTCATTGATTTCCAACAAAGCGCCGCATTTCCGGAAACGAGCTGCCTCGTTCTAGAAATGGCAACCCTTCGACTGGCAAAAAAAAAAGTATACCCTTTTCACAGGTCATGAATAAGGTAAATGAAAAAGCAAGGTCTTATACAGGGGAAGTCTTGACAATTGTGTGTGTGGGGGGGGGGGGGTACACTGTGTAACACTGACTTCTCTCAGTGACACTCAGCGCATCAGTGCAGCTAGCTAGTTGCTGCTGTCTTGATCTATTTTGAACACAGTGATTTTTTTCTCAGAGTAGAGTGTTTAGTTTGTTACAACAGTCTGAAAATTAATCATCTTTAATTTGAATCAACATTTTGCAACAATCAATCACATCAATATAGCGCACAGACTTGCACATTACATTTCAAGAGCCTAGATTACCATGCAGTGACAAGAGCCTACTCAGTAAAGGTACGTAATGCTGTCTCTGCCCAGCCAGCAAGACATTAGCGGCCGATAATCGGCCGAACACCCTTCAAAAAGTCGGGCCGGTGACGTCAAAACATACGACGCGGGTGTTGGCCCGACTAACTTTTGCAAAGAGGCAACGAGGCGGCCGACAGGCGGCCGAACACCTGCACTATGGCGGCACGTATCCGGTCCGATGTTAATCGGCCCGATGACTTGTTGGACCTGCGGCCCGACACCTTATGCCGACATCGGGAAGATATCGATTTCAGCGGGAAGACATCGGGACGATGTCAGCATAAGGTGTCGGGCCGCAGGTCCAACAATCCATCGGGCCGATTAACATCGGACCGGATGCGTGCCGCCATAGTACAGGTGTTCGGCCGCCTGTCGGCCGCCTCATTGCCTCTTTGCAAAAGTTAGTCGGGCCAACACCCGCGTCGTATCTTTTGACGTCACCTGCCCGACTTTTTGAAGGGTGTTCGGCCGACTATCGGCCGCTAATGTCTTGCTGGCTGGGTGCAGCTACAGATACAGCAGTATGTACA
>NW_027127526.1:0-16921 GCF_037325665.1 Littorina saxatilis | reverse complement strand
TTTGGCACTAGGATGATCAAACTACAGAGCAAATCAATATCAATCACCACAAACTGGGGCCTTAATTTCGGAGAAAATAACTGTGTCCTTACTGGAGACAATTGAGTTTGTTTGTTTGTTTGCTTAACGCCCAGCCGACCACGAAGGGCCATATCAGGGCGGTGCTGCTTTGACATAGAACGTGCGCCACACACAAAGACAGAAGTCGCAGCACAGGCTTCATGTCTCACCCAGTCACATTATTTTGACACCGGACCAACCAATCCTAGCACTAACCCCATAATGCCAGACGCCAGGCGGAGCAGCCACTGATTGCCAATTTTAAAGTCTTAGGTATGACCCGGCCGGGGTTTGAACCCACGACCTTCCCGATCACGGGGCGGACGCCTTACCACTAGGCCAACCGTGCCGGTTAGACAATTGAGTACATGTATACGAAATAGCATTTCCTGACGGGATAATTTTGAGTGACACCAGGGTCATCGATCCGCAGGACATAATTATGAGCGTTTATTCCCATGGACCTCGAGCTCATAGCCAAAATGAGTTTCAATAGCTTTACCTATTTGGGAGAAATGAGTACATATATATATGTTAGTCATATTGAGAACAGACACAAGTCAAACGGGATAATTGCACTATGATCAACAAACTACTTTGTTTGAATGCAAATGTGTTGTTTGTCCCCCAGAGGGTGGACGTTTGCGTTTGTTCCGGTCAGTCTATATGTCACACAAGTCACTAAAATATCACTCACGCGAACTGTCAAGACGCAAAATAGATAAGTTGGTAAATTGCTCTCCTAACGTGACAAAACGAAAGTGTCTGAGGCAGGAGATCGAATCCCATTGGCGTCGTTAATTTAAAAAAAAAAGCTCACTGGGTGACGCAGGGGTTTGTCGGACCTGTTCTTCTTAGGGGTTGGGGAGGGGGGAGGTGTTGCGTTGTTGTTGTTGTTTTTTGGGGGAGAAGAACATTGCAGTTATGATAAAAAAAAAATTCTGTCAATATTTGTCCCGCGCTAATCTGTGTGAAATCGCTTACCGTTGCCAATCATAATTCATATATTAATACAGGTACTGGTAGCCTCAGTCACACGAAATTGCTAATTTCTGTGGTACTGGGCAACTTTCACGTTATTCCTTTTGCATGGGCATAGTGGAGGCCACCTCAATCAGGACTGGCTGGGACTAATGTGTTTATTTTTTTTTAATTAAGTGGGTTTATTTGAACATTAAATATTTTTACCTACCGCCGGATGCCCTTAGGCACCCCTGAAGCTCGACATGCAGCCGTCCGGGATAAAACTGCCCGAGAATCCAATAAACACTTTAGACAACACAGTATCATGTCAAATCAAGTTCACTCTCAAACCTATCAAGTTATTATTGTTGTTACTTATTGGAATGGCAAACGGAACATCCATTGCCTATGGTTTTTTGTAATGTCATAGCTGTATTTCTCCCTGAAACTTTTGCAAATTATTAGTAGGCCAGTTGGTTAGGACACTCTTGCTTCATCACGTTCTAATCACGCACGTTCGAATCCACGCGGTGTCACTTTTTTTTCTCCCTTTCCCCTACGCTACATTACTTTTCAGGGAATGTGTGCTGTTCATTGTTATTTTATTTTACTGATACGTTTTTTATAATTTAATTCGTCATCCAGCGGGGACGTTTGCGATTGTTCCATTCCGTAAGTATGTATGTATGTCACAATATAGGAACTGCGATAAATCCTGAACGGCTAAGTATTTTTCAACCAAACTTTGTAGGTAGATGTAGACACACGATAGCCTATTGCGTGCAACATTTATATTGGATAGGTCAAAGGTCAAGGTCATTACGGGGCCCGATGGTCAAAATACATAATCAGCCATGTCTCCCAAAGTTCTGGGAATATTTCAATGAAACTTTTTTTCATTACATACTCTGAGGACGGGTCTACAAAATAGCAGTTACAAATTACATAATCACAGCAAAAATGTTTTTCTCAGAAAATCGAGTTGAATTTTTTCTTCTTTTTTTCCCCCTTAAGTTGAAGGGACTAATGTGCTGCGTCTTCATGTTTAATTTCATTTAAAAAAAATGGTTGGCTGGTTCCAAAGTTATAAGGGTTTTAACCATCATATTTGTGGTAATCATATGACTGATAGTTATAAGGCTTCGCTGATCAGGGGAGCTAATCTACTCCACTGAATCACCATCGCTTTGAAGCTATGAATACAATAATAAATCAGTCATGATTCAGACAAGATAAGTCGACCATTGCAACAATAATAGCAATTGATAATGGTATGGATTCGCATAGACACTTTAATATCCACACCATCAGTGATTAATGAAAATCATAAAACATTTGTTACATCCCGTGAGGAGCACGAGTATTGCTAGTGATAATAATAATAAACATTTAGAATCCGAATACTTCCTAATGCAAGGAGCCCTAGTCGTTTACATAAACCGAAGATGGGGAGGTAGAACTTTTCTCTCCCTTCTTCAATGCTAGCGTTCTTGGCCAGGGCACGGTAACTTGATACCAACACGAAAAGGAACGCTGAAACCATGGTCCTGTGGCGCCGCTAACCCGTAACCGGTGGTCAGCATCTGAGTTACAGTGCTAGCTCGGCGAAGCCACGGCGAAAGGGCTACGGCTGTAACCCGATAACGGCACCGGCTGATAACAAGTTCACGCTGATATCAATGGCCTTGCTGCATCGCCAACTACCCTTCTGAGGCTCGGGCACCCCGCTGCACCAGCCTCTTCTTTCACCTCTACTTCTGGTGGCCCAATCGGAGGTTCCTCTGCTAGCCACCGATGCTCTGGTTGCTTCAACTTTACGTGATATTTGACATCCTTGACCTCTGATAACATCTAGCCTTGTGTAGAGCACTTGATCACAAAATCAGGACTATTATAATTAAGACAAGTACTATACACTTATAACTTTTTTCATATTTTTTTCTTGCTGTTTATTTTTAGTATTATCATAAAACCATTAATATTACAATTAAGTTCTCATGACCCACAATCTTGACAATAACTGAAATAATGACATCAGTGACTATGCCTTGAAGCTCTTGGACAACATTCAAGTGTGTGATATTTATACTGATATTACTGACTTGAAAAATAACTGTGAAGTAAAATGCTTATACTGTCTTAATATACTGTTTAAAACGTTCGCCAGAGACGTTTCTGTTTAATTTTGGTAGCACTTATTTGAGCCTCGTGCTTTTGTGTTTCTTCATCTTGCCCTTTCTATTGTAATTCGGACTGTTGGATAAATATGTATTTAAACCAAAAGAAGGCGTACTTCTCTTTTTAACTGTCAATAGTTCGATAAAACAACGCATCAGTTCAGGCGCAGTCAAGTCCAGACAAGCCCCTGTCAGTCACTCCAGTACACGCGTTCGGAATGCACGACAAGCTTGATACGGTTAGTTAAACACTTCCCCTCCGCCTTTGGTAACTTGACACTGATAGCGCGGCGGGGAGGTAGCTCAGTTGGTAGCGCGCTGGCTTTGTAGCCAGTCGGTCGCTATCAGCGTGGGTTCGATCCCCACGTTCGGCGAGAGATTTATTTCTCGGAGTCAACTTTGTGCAGACTCTCTTCGGTGTCTGAACACCCCCGTGTGAACACATGCGCACGAAAAAGATCCCACGTTCACAGCGAAAGTCTCAGGGCTTGGAAAACACGAAGACACGCATGCATCATCTCTCGTCTCCGATTATAATGATCGTATTTCGATACTTTGACGAGACAAACCCAATGCTGGTGTGTCGAAGAAGACAGCCACAGCGGGCTTGTTCGAATCAAAGTATCACACCATAACTTCAACGTATTACCAATACCTGTCCCAATATAGACCAGTTGGTCTAAGAGGACGTTAAACCCTAAAAGTCAGTCACACTGATAGCCGAAGGCGCAGCTCCTTTGCCCAGTCCATAAAACAAGAGGCACATACAATACACGCACAGGGGTAGAGGAGACGAAATAGGTGAATAAGAATAATCAGATATGTAATAGTTTTACTGCATTATAACAAACATTTAGGTGTTAATGTTGCTATTTTAAATTAAAGCCATGCTTTTTTTTGTTTAAACTGTGGCGTCATTTTCTGGTTTTGTTTTTGTATCCGGGGTTGTAAGAATTTACATGACAAATACAGGCATGTGATCATGCAGCCGAGTTGCAATGAGAAAGGCAACACAGATTCAGGCAGTTCGAGTTCATCATTAAAATTGTCTACTGTTGGTCTTTGGCATGGTGCGTGTCAAGACCTCACAGTCATGCTGGGAAGAAACCCTAGGTAGTGGAAGGTTACCGCTGTTCTCCCCTCACACTCTCTGTAACTCTCACGGTCCCTCTTTCTCCCCCCCCTCTCTCTTGTATCTTATAATAAATTTAGAGTACAAATATATATATATCTCTTTCCCCCTATCTCGATTTCTCTCCCTTTCCCTCCTCTCTCTGTTTCCCTCTTTCCTCTATCAATAAATTTAGAATACACATTTTTTTTTTCTCTCTCTCTCCCTCTCTCTCCCTCTCTCTCCCTCTCTCTCTCTCCCTCTCTCTCTCTCTCTCTCTCTCTCTCTCTCTCTCTCTCTCTCCCTCTCTCTCCTTTTTAGAATGCAGTGAACGTTTCGACATTTATAATTGTTACAAAACATGTTTGGAAAAAGAGAAATACATTGAATTAATCGAAGATATTAAGTACAGAGTTGCTCTTACTCGTTTCCGCGCAGGAGTATCCGAAATCAACGCTCACAAGTTTCGGAACACACCAAACCAAACGACAAGAAACTGTCCTCTCAGTACAGCTGATAAAGAAGATGAACACCATGTTGTATTTTTATGTCCTTTTTATCAAGACCTTCGAGCAAAGTATTTAACAATCTCGATCTCTAAGACGCTGCAACAACAACTTGTGTATTTCTGTGGCAGTAATGAGGATAATTTGATGAACAGCTTCAGCAGATTTGTGTTCTTCATGTTACAGAAGAGACGAACCCTTAGAAATCAGGTTCAGTGACATGTCATCAGGGTCTTAATGTATTTGTTGAATTTTATGCGTGACTATAATTTATAACTGTGCAGATACTAATGCTGTTATTTTAACCACTATTGTAAGGGGCTGTGGCCTTAGACAATTAAAGATTTGTTCTTGTTCTTGTTCTCTCTCTCTATCTCTCTCTCTCTCTCTATCTCTCTCTCTCTCTCCCATAATTTATTGATAGTGATACTAATAGTATTCCTTCTCCCCTCACGCTCTCTGTATCTCTCATGGTCCCTCTTTCTCTCCCCCCCCCTCCTACCTCTCTCTCTTATCTTATAATACATTTCTCTCCTCTATCAATAAATTTAGAATACGATATTATCTCTCTGTGCCTCTCTCTCTTACTGTCGTTGCGCGCGCACGCTTATTATGAGATAAGGGAGGTAGAGGTAGGGGGGGGGGGGGGAGGGAACGTGAGCTAGAGACGGAAAAAGTGAGGAGAGAATACTATAAATATATATTATGTAATAGAGAGAGAGAGAGCGAGAGAGATATAAAAGAAAGAGAGAGAGATGAGAGAGAGAGAGCGAAAGAGAGAGAGAGAGAGAGAGAGAGAGAGAGAGAGAGAGAGAGAGAGAGAGAGAGAGAGAGAGAGAGAGAGAGAGAGAATTGAATTGAACTTTATTTAACAAGGATTAAGATTTAAGGCAACGCCTTTTCTTACAATCTGTCCTTGGGACGCATAGACACACAATAATATAATTTAAAAAAATATTAAAAAAATAAAAAAATAAAAAGTTAAAAAGTCAAGGAGGTTGGAAAACTGCAGCACGTGATAATAAAGATGACGATGATGATGATGATGACGATGATGATGACGATGATGATAATGATGAAGATGAGGCATGAAGAGCATACATATGTGGTTTTTCATAAAATCAAATGCATACTATGCAGGTAATAATAAATACAAGCTGGTAGCAATCGAACATGTAGCAATTATGAGAGAGAGAGAGAGAGAGAGAGAGAGAGAGAGAGAGAGAGAGAGAGAGAGAGAGAGAGAGAGAGAGAGAGAGAGAGAGAGAGAGAGAGAGAGAGTATGTAAAGCGCTTAGAGAACGTCAAGCGCTATATAAATCTCCCATATAAATAAATAAAGGAGTGAGAGAATACTATAAATATATTATGGAAAAGACAGAGAGAGAGAGAGAGAGAGAGAGAGAGAGAGGGGGGGGGAGAAAGAGAGAGAGAGAGAGAGAGAGACTGACACTGACACAGTTTAATTGAATATGGGCCTACAGCCCCTTTCAATGGGGGGGGGGGGGGGGGGGGGGTGTACACATAAATCACAGGGAAAAAAAATAGAAAACATGATATTTAAACGTATGCAAAATACACAGTGGTTTGTTCCAAGCATTGCTGCTTTCCTCTATCAATAATCTTGCACATCAATGCTGCCTAATATACACATACAACAGAGAGAGAGAGAGAGAGAGAGAGAGAGAGAGAGAGAGAGAGAGAGAGAGAGAGAGAGAGAGAGAGAGAGAGAGAGAGAGAGAGAGAGAGAGAGAGAGAGAGAGAGAGAGAGAGATGCCTAATAAAGTTTGTTTTCAGGCCTATTCACTTCACTATTGGTCATTCTTTGTAAAAGATTGTTTCTACTCAGTTATTTACTGTCAATGATGCTTGAGACACAAGAGAACGATTGCTGTTATTTTTAAATCTGCAGTGATAACTTTTAGGTTGTGTGTAAAAAGTTGGTTCTGTACGTATATTTCATACGTTAAGTACCTTTGAAATTCAAACCGCTACTACTTGACAAAATGATGAGCCTTATTTACAAAAATAAAGGATCGTAGTTCAAACTGTCTGTCTATGAATGTCTGAATTGAATGTGCTGTCCCGATATACAGGTCGAAATAATATGGCCACCAACATCTCTATTTCTGTGTAATAAAACCTTGGAACCGCAGGCGACGTTAAGTACCGCTATGTCCGTACGGAAAGCACTAAGTACCGCTATGTCCGTACAGAAAGCACTAAGTACCGTTGGTCAAAACACCCGACTACTCCCAATTAGGGCTATGTTTCTACTCAGTTATTTGCTGTCAATGATGATTGAGATACAAGAGAACGATTGCTGTTATTTTTAAATCTGCAGTGAGAACTTTTAGGTTGTGTGTAAAAAGTTGGTTCTGTACGTATATTTCATACGTTAAGTACCTTTGAAATTCAAACCGCTACTACTTGACAAAATGATGAGCCTTATTTACGAAAATAAAGGATCGTAGTTCAAACTAACATGCCTACATATAAACATCATAAACAACACACAAAAGTATTATGTACATGGGTTTTAACATCGCAGGTACTTAGCGCGGTACCTAGTGCAGCCAAGGTCTATGCACGGTACCTAAGGCCCTCTCATACGGACATGCCGGTACTTAGCGTCAGCCTCGCACACACACACACACACACACAAACACATTCATACATACACACCACAACCCTCGTCTCGATTCTCCGTCTATGTTAAACAATTTACTTATTGCTTATTCCTCGTTCCAGCCTAATGCGGGTTTGTTTGATATTTTCAAGTGATGTCCCTATCCTCTTGTGATCAAAATGTACGTCAAGCCCTTTTCTGACCGTTTACAGCACCAACTCTTTTCACAGTTATTATGAAATAGTATCAGAGACTATAGAGTATACAGAGACGCGTCATCCTTCTTTGCGCTGCGGTGCGAAATTGAGACCGGCCAGCTCAGCGCGGGAAAAGAGCCACTCCCTGCCGCACAAGGAAGTTCGCGTATAGCGGCTGCTGTCGGCTGTGTTTATATCACGTTTATATTAACATACTGTCTGTTCTGTCCGGCTGACAGTGCTGCAAAAAGGAACTGGATGAAAAAATATGTTTGTTTGTGAACATCCTTTTTAAATGACCATAAAAACACCGCAGAAAATGGTATAGATTAAAATTAAATCAAATTTTCTTAGGCAATATTCGCTGCATCGCTGTAGTTATGCAAACATGATTCAAGACATTCAAGTCAGTCTCTTTTCACGAACTAACCGTCGTTATTTTTGTGTGTTTTAATCAAATACAAATACTGACATACTGAATACATGGTCAGTAAAGCCTGAGAAAATATGTCAGGAATAAATCGTTTAACGAAATAGTTCCCGGTTAAATAGGTAACTAAGGCATTTAGTCAATTTGGTGTCGTCCCAGCACCTCTAAACTGAAATGTGTTGTCAATTACACGGAGCTAAGAAGTTATCATGTAAGGAAAACTGTAAAATACAGCAACTTAAACCAGATTCTTGTGACCAAGCTGACTTTAAAGAATCTTGATCGATCGATGATTTTCTTATTTCTTTTCAGTTGCTTCTTTCTTGTTCAGAAAGCTCTCTCTCTCTCTCTCTCTCTCTCTCTCTCTCTCTCTCTCTCTCTCTCTCTCTCTCTCTCTCTCTCTCCCTTATTACGGCAAGATTCCGAGGTGGAATAACAGAACTATTTGTGCACGTTAATCGATATAAGAGATACGATGCGGATAATGATGTTGTTATGCCCATTGTGCAGGGAAAGTAAGGAAGATGAGTTTTATTTTGTGCTTTGTTGCCCCGCACTTCGTGATTTGCGATGCCAGTTTATTCCTGCTAAGTTTTATAGAAACCCAAGTTTACACAAGTTTTCTAGGCTTATGGTGCCTGTGAATGAAGGTATTGTTCGAAAGTTGTCAGCTTATGTGTACAAAGCATTTCGGCTACGTAGTGTTGTTATGTCTTAGTTCATGTAAGCCTACGGTATATTTTATTATGTAATGTAATGTAATGTCTTAGTTCGTGTATGACTTATTTCATTTGATTGGTGTGCAAATGTCATTATGTCATTGTATGTCCCCCCCCCCCCCCCCCCCCCCCCCCCCTCCCCCGTCATAAGGGGCTATGGCCTAAATGAGTAAACAATCCAATCCAATCCACTCTCTCTCTCTCTCTCTCTCTTTCTGTCTACCCTCTTTGACCTTTACTCATTCAAAATGGTGTACAAGAACAACAACAATAGCCATCATCATCATCTATTAATCATGATACCATAACGTTCGAAGCTGCAAGCTGTTATCCGTTGTAGATCTACTCTATAACCCCGCGACGGCCGTGTCAATCAAACGAGATTGTTATGTCTACCCTAATCGATCACTGACCGTATTTGTCACTATCAGTTCCAGACTTGGCATGCCGAAATGAGATAAAGTAGAGGAGAAATAAATCGTATACATGTGAAACTAGTACCAACATGCACAGCTTGGACTGGTTTGAGTGTGTGTTTTCACTGTTCCAGTAGAATAGACTCGGATCTACACGCAGTTCGACGCTACAACTTTTACTGATTTTCCAACATTTAACGAGAGAAAAATCCTCACCTGCTCTCTTCCTTGGGAAATTTGAACATTCTGAAGCCTTTGGCATGTGCGTTTGAGCAATTGATGGCCGAACACTGCGTTTTCGCGTTGGCGCTGCCATGCTTGTGCAGCACGATATCACTACTGCTGTGAAAAGAGAAAGTAGATTGTTCCATGTTTCCGCGTGGTGGCGCCACTGGGCTTCCGGTCTCACTTTTCAGCACCGTATGGAGCGTCTCTGTATACTCTATAGTCTCTGATAGTATCCTCGGTGTCGGTAAAGCCGCGATAAATACGTCAGCTTTGCGATCGAAGGTATCCTGTGTTGCAAACTGCGATTTTAAAACATTTATTTTAGACTTCAAAATTTCCTTCGAAAGCGGCGTATGGCTGCCTAAATGCCGGGGTAAAAACGGTCATACACGTAAAAATCTATTCGTGCAAAAACATGAGTATACGTGGGAGTTTCAGCCCACGAACGCAGAAGAAGAAGACTTCAAAATACTGTAAATGCTGGTTAAAGCCATATGTACTCGATGACTATACACGCTAATTGCTTTACCAACAGCTGGAGACAGACTAAATTAAGTTCCCTGCAAAATATTGTGGTCTAGGACCCCTTAAATGTTGAGATATTTGAATTTTCATTTTGATCTGGATCGTCCTATTTATAGATTTGGCAACACATGTAACGTTGATGCAAGGGAGAGAACACCGCGGCTTTGTTGACATCCTCACTTTTTCAGAGGCTAGAACAAGCTGTAATGCATGTATTATGGTCCGCGCATGGTGACGTATCGTCATTATATGGTCTTATGGTGCGTTTGACATCGATTGTGGGCAAACTACACTTTGTAAACACGGGAGTGCGTTAGTATGCCTTTAAGATAAGATAAGATAAGATAAGATAAGAAAACTTTAATGTCCATTTTCATTTTACATGAACACGGACATTTTTTTCTAATAACACAAACACACGATCAAAAAGCATAATCTATATATATATATACGACTTGTGTCTGTGTGTGTGTGTGTGTGTGTGTGTGTGTGTGTGTCCGCGATGCACGCCCAAGGTTCTCGATGGATCTGTTTCAAATTTGGTGGGCATATTCAGGTAGACCCCGGACACAACCTGCTCGATGAGATATTTCAACACGTGCTCTCAGCGCGCAGCGCTGAACCGATTTTGGTTTTTCTCTGGATCCATTTCCAGTAACTCTTCCTTATCTTCTCCAGTGTTTTCAGCGTTTATCTCCCTTCCTTCGTGTGGCGTCAATCCATATTCCCGTTTCTATTTTTAGAAGGTCACTGTCGACAACGCTCAATCCATATTCCCGTTATACTATTTTTACTCTTCTCCAGTGTTTTGCGCGTTTATCTCCCTTCCTTCGTGCGGTGCGCCGGCAAAGCCTGCGTACACCCGGCAAAGCCGGGTCCCCGGCGCAGCCGGGTATTCGGTTCGACTTCTTCCCGGCGAAGCCGTACCCGGCGAAGCGGGTATTCATCTAGTCTAACATAAATACACTATTAAGATCAACTTATTACATGAGCATTTAAACAATGAGCATCATAAATACATCTCAAGCATTGGTCAGTGGAATTGTATGTTTCCGATTGTATCCTGCAGCGAAGAAAAGAACGTCTTCTCTAGTTGAACCAGAACTACCACGTGTGGTTTGTTTGTTTACTTAAGGCAAAGGGAGCCACTAAAATCTAAATTTGTATTTACTTCTACCATAGGCTAATGTTATATGCTTATGAAGTGGTAAGGCATATACGATTTCAAAACGGATAACGTTTTCAGTACCGTCACTGTCCGTTACCATGGAAACGGCAATCTCCAACTGCCAAAATGGGTTGCCAGGAACACGTTTTTTAGCTTCCCCTTAAATCATAGGAATGTGATTTTTTGTACGTAGGATGTAGGAGTCCATAGTTGTGGAATGACAACAGGGATTTTTTCTAGGATGAATAGTTCTGATAAAATATTTTTTTTAGATGAATTATCATGTTTTTTCAGCACAATTTTAGTAAATATGACCCGCCTGAACAGTTATTTATTAATTTAAAGAAAATTCCTGTTGTCATTCCACAGGTTGTCCTCTGATAAGCATGTCCCTTAAGTTTCATTGCATTCTGAACAGCTGGATTGAAGAAAAACAGTTTCCTAGAAAGCAGGTCATGCAAAAACGCTGAACAGAGAAACAAGGCCGAGAACATTTCAAAGCTCTTTCATTCACCCCAAATCAATGTTAACATAGTTCAGGTATTTTTCACAGACACCTGGTAACTACAGGCTTACCTAAAACTGCCCAGCAGCATATGCTGCACCCCCTTGTAGTCTGATGAGCTCATCCTGTCTTTTGAGTTTAGCTGCACGCACAGTGTCGCGTCTCTTGTTTAGCTGATCTTTCTTGAACCTGAGGCTGCCAAGAACCCTTTTACACTCCTAGCCTTGTTTAGTCTTTTCATGTTACAGCCTGTTGTAAAGCCGTAGAACTGTGCAGTGTTGAGAGCAGCCGCTGGTTCAAAATTGAATTCCCTAGCCCCTGTGACGACTGCAAACCGTACGCGATTTTTGCATGCAAATTTGTCCTTGGGGCAGCGAACCCAAACGCTGCTGTGGAGACACTCATTAGAGTTTTGGGTTTTTCCTGACACACATCTCTGAAGCAGTTGATCTTTCGTCAGTCTCTGGTAAACTGGTTCTAGAGGAGGATTCAGCTTCTTGAAGTTGAGAGGTGTATGGACGAGTTTTGCGTGTGGTCCTGGGGGCTGGTAGAAGGACCATGACGCGGCACCATGGGGGCACAAGTCATGCTGTGGCTTGTCATCTGTTGAGAAGCCGTGACGCAGAGATGCCATCACTGCCCGTTTCATGTCTGCAACTGTCTTAGTTACCCCCCCCCCTAATTGCCCGATTATAATATATCGTCAACTTCCTGATTGTATTCAGAGTCAGCTGATCATACCCTCGCCCTCCCAAAATGATTCCTTTTTTGCGGCAGTCTGTCACAAGGTTGCGAAGCGCTGTTACAAGACGCTTGGAAACGTGATTGATGTACTCTTCTTTTTCGATGGTTACTTGATCTCCATAAGGCTTTATTTTGGAAAGTTCCTGGAAGGTTTTTGTGTCACCGTCTGACAGGATAACTGTGTATCGCAGATTGTGCTGCGACACTGACCTGCCCCACAGAACCCGAGCCGCCTCGACTTCCATGATGCCACTGGAACCTAAAAAAAACCACCGTTTCAGTCAAAGTCAGCCACTGAATAGCAAACACACAAACACACACACACACAAAAGGCAATCAGCCACATATCTACCAACATAGACGCTATTATTGCTTTTGTTCAGTACATGTATTACTATGCATGGATTAGTACCCAAACACGCACACACACATGCATGCACACATGCATGCACACACACACACACACACAACACACACACACACACACACACACACACACACACACAAGGCAATCAGCCACAGATCTACCAACATAGACGCTATCATTGTTTTTTGTTCAGTACATGTATTACTATGCATGGATTAGTACCCAAACACACACAAATACACAAACACGCACAGACACACACACACACACACACACACACACACACACGTACACTTCACATAGACAGCGCACACAAAACACTGACACACATTTTCACAAACACTTACAGATCTATGTAAAATTCAAACACAACACACTATGATACTATCATCCCATTTCAACAAACGTCTTCACAAACGCACAAACACATACTGTTTAGATCTACGCACTCACCTGCAAAATTCTTGTCACAGATGTCCAGTTGTTTTACCAGCCAGGCAGCATACTCCAGGGGTTTCTCCTGGAGAAGTTTGTTTCCAGTTGTCTGGCAAACGTATGACAGTAGTTGCACATAACATGAGCGTCAAAGCAAATTCCAGTCAGCACGTCTAGACTACAGCACACCCTATTCCAATGTGGGACGAGTGCCCCCTGGTCAGCCATGATCCGTCGTAGCTTACACTGATATCAAGAACATCATCATCAGACAGTGTCATTCCATTGTGCGTTGCGTGTATCTGTCTGACCTGACGGACAGCCTCACTGAATACTTTCTCCTCCAGTAGATCTACATCAAGTCGTTGATAGAGTTTATCAGCTTTCTGGAAGGTTTTGTGATCCATGCCTACCAAATCTAAACTTTCACAAAATTTGTTAAATTGTTGAGCACCTAGCCCACATATCAAGGAGTCTGGACGAATAAACGGCTTGCCTGATGAGACCATAATCCGTTTGACCGCTTTCTTTGGAAGCAAGGTATCCAGCGGTACCTGGAACAACTTCCTCACATGCGCGTACACTGCTCTGTTTTGAGTCTGGGCATGGTGACAGCGTTGGCTGTTTACATTGCGGACAACAAAGTTCGTTTACAAGTCAATACCATCAAAGGTTTCCAAATCAACAAGACATCTCCTTGTTTGGGAAGCCTCTGGACCTGTCGCTTTTGACCAGTGGCTGCTGTGTAGGCCTATGTGTTCGTCTTGAATTGTTTTCGCGTCAAACCGCCAAGAACACTCTCAGTCCTGACGCAGAATTTGATCTGCATGCCACAGCGGTCGATCCAGATTTTGTGCGCTTGGTCACCGATTGTGTTTTAGTTGTTCTCTTGTCTCTGCAACTCTTCAGTTGTTGTCTTCTCGTACACTTGCCTTTATGATGTGTTTTTCGGAGCGTTGATCTTTTCACACGTGCCATTTTTCTAAGCAAACTCAGTCGAAAACTAAACATGGTGAGCAGACGACTTTTAGAACGCGAAAAGCCACGCGAGCCTATCTGACCAATCGTGGCCAGGTATTTACGTCATACCCCCGTATATGGAAAGTGTCTGTGGTTTGCTTGTTTGAAAAATAGGGGGGTTTCCCCAGGAGAATCCATATTTAACCGAAAATAACCGCCGAATGACACAGGGGAGAGAACTGCTGTTCAAACGGTATACGACGTTCCCGCGTTGGGCGAGCAGAAATGTCTGTTGTCAAGGGTTGAAAATCGGAATTTTTATCGGAAGAGGGAATGAAAAGACAGAAAAATTCGCCGGGTTGGTGCAATGAAATATGTTTTTAGAGACTTTGATGAATTTGTATAGTGTAATCATATGCATTTCATGAAAGTAGACAGATTGAAAGGTGCAAAACTGCTAACAACTCAAAATGGCTGTTTAAGTCCCATCACTCTAAATTCAGTGGCGCACTTCGCCTTAACGCCCACGAAGGGCCATATCAGGGCGGTGCTGCTTTGACATATAACGTGCGCCACACACAAGACAGAAGTCGCAGCACAGGCTTCATGTCTCACCCAGTCACATTATTCTGACACCGGACCAACCCGTCCTAGCACTAACCCCATAATGCCAGACGCCAGGCGGAGCAGCCACTAGATTGCCAATTTTAAAGTCTTAGGTATGACCCGGCCGGGGTTCGAACCCACGACCTCCCGATCACGGGGCGGACGCCTTACCACTAGGCCAACCGTGCCTTACCACTAGGCCAACAGTTAAAGAGATACGCATTATCCAGTGTTCATACATTTTGTACCCACAAAGTCAACATTTGTATCACTTCAATTTTTTTCTTAGAGCTTATGCTGTAGAACAATTTTTATCAGAATGTCTAAAACATTTCTGCAAAAGTTCAAATCATTCCGATGAATACTTTTGAAATTATCTTGTCATTCGTGAACTAACATGTTCTGATTCATCGCTTTGCTTATTTTTCATTTAATAATGTTTACTAAGTCAATCTAAAAGAAAACTTTGTTTTTGATCATATACGATTACTTTGCATACATCGAACCAATAGCACACTAAATTTTAACACAAACAGTTCTGTTTTGTGATTGTTGTGGTCAAATGACTTGAAGAGAAAAACGGTGTATTTTAAGATGGCTCCTGCCCTTAACGTCGCATATTTTGTTGTCTCTGTATGCAATAAATTAATGGGTACATTACAACAGAACAAGCACAACACTCGAACAAATAGTTGACTCATTTGAAAAATAAACTAAAAAGACAGAGCAAATGTGAAGAACGTGAAGAGCAAGGTCTATTACAAAGGGTAAAGAACGATAAAAAAAAAAACCCATCACAAATCAGTTACTGTTCAGCATGACAATTCCTACTCAGCAACACAGGAATAGACGCTGAATGGACTCACCTTCGCAATAAAGCGAGGCCAAAAATCCTGCTCCGGCGGCCGCTCAGTGTTCCCTTTCCAAGGACACCTTTCTCTTCACCGAGGACATAAGGCCAAAAAAAAAGAGGTCTGTTTACGGTAACATAGGGTGATAAAATAGGGTCGGTAGGTCGGCTTTTTTTTTGTTCAATTTTTTTTTCAATTTTTTTTTTCTCCCCTCTCTATGATGTTTCACAGTTCATTTCTTCTCATCAATCCCTGTTTTTGCCTGTTGAAAAACGTTAATGATACTAAAACTCGCTGGATAGGTACTGATAATTTTCACCCCATCCTTTTCATGACAACATTTATCAAGCTTTACAGCTAGCGGGTGGCGAACACCACTGCGTGCATCCATTTTGAAAGGAAGTAACACGAGTGACGACCCTTTACTCCTAACAGTACTTTGAGCTTACCTCCCTTCTGTCGTCTGCTGTTTGAGCGCAAACAGCTCTATTTTGGATGCGGTTTTTTTTGGTTTTTTTCAGACGATCCAAAAAAAAAGATTAGGGTCGGGCCTAAAAACTAGGGTCGGTCGGGTTACCATAAACAGACATATTTTTTTTGTGTGGCCTAACTGCAGAAACAAGCCTCCGCACACTGCTTCCTGGTCAGGATCTCCGACGGATCTGGTCAACTCACTCCTTTATCTCTGCAGCAACAACTTTTGAAAACAAACGAAGTTTTGGTTCTGCCTGTCCTCGAGGTTGCCTGAAATCAAAGCGTGTCAGGTAACATCGAGCCGGTCAAGACAAAAGAACTAAACTTTAACACAAATCAAACTTACCCAATGAGCCGTGGTGCCTTAACTAGCGGCGTGGAGTAGTTGACCTCGAGTCACCGTTTCTTGCAGAACACTTGGGTCCGATTCCCTGTTGGGTGAGCAACAGGCGACGTGTTGATAGAGATGTGTGGAGAGGATTCTTGCACCTGAAGCTCGTTTTCAAAATAAGGTGATCAATGACAGGGGGTAAAGAACGCTACAGAACGTTGAACAGGCGAACTACACCTTTGCAGATTCTTCACCATGTGAAACAAAAGAGTCAGATATTTTAGTTTTTTTCTTCTGAAGTTTGAAGCAAGACAGCAGTTGCTATGTCTCCAACTATTGGTCACCCAAAAAGGGTGTGTGCGTCATTTATCAATGTTCCCTGCTGTGCGCGTACATCTAATTTAATTCGAGAAACAATGACGTTGGATGTTGCCGCTTCTCTGCGAATATCGTGCCTGTTGTGTTTGTTATACTTATGCGGTGTGAGGTAAAGCCAGAGATATCAGATCTTACCACCAAG
>NW_027127525.1:0-17500 GCF_037325665.1 Littorina saxatilis | reverse complement strand
CACAATCAAGACCTTACCCGACCTATAACTAGGACTAGTTTTATGCATACAAAGGACGGTACCAAAACGGTTTCAATAAAAAGCAAACCTCGCGTAGCTGATAAGAGTTAAAGGCACCTGCACGTATGTCCATCCCCCGTTCACAGCCAGAAATCTGCCAAGGCTTCCACATGGGATAAAACTATCCCAATACTTTTTTTTTTTTTTTTTTTTTTTTTTACCTCAGTTGCATGCAGGTTTGCTACTACAATTATTTTTTGCCTTTTTATTATATTTTTGGTTTTTTTGGTTTGTTTTGTGGCTTGGAGCAAACCTTCTTCATAGGTCTTTTCTTTTCAAATGTGTACAATTTTTAAATCAATAAACCTTATCAGTAAACTAATATGTTCAAATAAATAAATAAATAAAAATAATCATAACATAAATTTATTCCTAATGTTCAGCTCAGTTTCCAATACACCAAATCTTTTTTAACACTCAACTTATACCAGGCCCCTGAGGGTTAAGTCCCTTTGAAAAATAAATAATATTTCAAGGGGTGTCCCATATCTAAATTTACTTATACACATTTTTCCAATCAAGATTAAATGGGTAAGATACTTAAACATTTCATGCGTCAAACCATTCTTATCTCGCACATAAATCAGCATATCTGTTGCTTGTAAAATAATTGCTATGTTATATCGATTGTAGAACAATGTTTCAACATGCTTCCACAAATGGTGAATTTTACTGCAATAGAAAAAGAAATGTTCAATATAATCAACTTGTTCAATACAGTATGGACACTATCCCAATACTTATACGTTATATGTCAAAGCAGCACCGCCCTGATATGGCCCTTCGTGGTCGGCTGGGCGTTAAACAAACAAACAAAATACCACAACATTTCATTAAAACAAATCCCACTCTTCCTTGGAAGCAACCAGACGGTTGATTTTTGTATATATGCGTATAACTATCCCAATACTTATACGCATATACAAAAATCAACCGTCTGGTTGCTTCCAAGGAAGAGTGGGATTTGTTTTAATGAAATGTTGTGGTATTTTGTTTGTTTGTTTAACGCCCAGCCGACCACGAAGGGCCATATCAGGGCGGTGCTGCTTTGACATATAACGTGCGCCACACACAAGACAGAAGTCGCAGCACAGGCTTCATGTCTCACCCAGTCACATTATTCTGACACCGGACCAACCAGTCCTAGCACTAACCCCATACTGCCAGACGCCAGGCGGAGCAGCCACTAGATTGCCAATTTGAAAGTCTTAGGTATGACCCGGCCGGGGTTCGAAGCCACGACCTCCCGATCACGGGGCGGACGCCTTACCACTAGGCCATATGTTGTGGTAGAGTGACAAAGGTGTCACTAACCAAAAGTTACAACTCTGGTGTCCTTCCCGCTTTCACCACCATGTTTACCGCCAGAAATCTGCCAAGGCTTTCACACGAAATAAGAGCATCCCTCCACTTATACACATACCAAAAATCAACCGTCGGGTGGTTGTTTCCAATGAAGAGTGGGATTTTTTTAACGAAATTATTACGTAGGTGTCACTAAAAAAAAGTTACGACTCTAGTGTCCTTCCCGCTTTCACCACCATGTTATCCGCCAGAAATCTGCCATGGCTTCCACACGGGGTACGACCATATCTCCACTTATACACATACCAAAAATCAACCGTCTGGATGCTTCCAAAGAAGAGCGGGAATTTTTCACTAAATAGGCCTGTTTTGCAAAGTGTCATAGTTGTCCCTAACAGAAATATCCAACTCTAGTCTAGTTAAGCTGTCACCTTTGGGCATGGGTTTAATGAAATACGATACCTATAAATGTACAGCCTAGAAGAGTTGACCTTACGAGTTCTTGGTGTGTTTAAACGGTGTCGTTTGTCTTTAAAAGCTGAAGGATGTTTTTATCCCCTGTCAAAGCTGGGACAGATCTGTTGTGGTGAACACTATGTCATCCTCCAGACGTGAGAGAGACAATCGATGTGATTAAAAAACAAGTCGCGTAAGGCGAAAATACAACATTTAGTCAAGTAGCTGTCGAACTCACAGAATGAAACTGAACGCAATGCAACGCAGCAAGACCGTATACTCGTTGCATCGTCAGTCCACCGCTCACGGCATATGCAGTGAAATTGACAAGAAGAGCGGGGTAGTAGTTGCGCTGGGAAGGATAGCACGCTTTTCTGTACCTCTCTTCGTTTTAACTTTCTGAGCGTGTTTTTAACCCAAACATATCATATCTATATGTTTTTGGAATCAGGAACCGACAAGGAATAAGATGAAAGTGTTTTTAAATTGATTTGGAAAATTTAATTTTGATAATAATTTTTATATATTTAATTTTCAGAGCTTGTTTTTAATCCGAATATAACATATTTATATGTTTTTGGAATCAGCAAATGATGGAGAATAAGATAAACGTAAATTTGGATCGTTTTATAAACAAGAGGCGAAGCCTTCAAGGCTCCCGTAAGAAATCGACAAACAGTAACACAAACTCAATCACTCCGTCACACATACACACACACAGCACACACACACACACACACACACACACACACACACACACACACACACACACACACACACACACACACACACACACACACACACACAGAAAGAGCATAGGTGAAACTGTGCAAGAAAGCGAGACACTAGATCTAGATCTGTCTGTCTGCATGTAGCCTACTTACATGGACACGACTGCCAAATAGTCTCGGCCCGCTCAAAATAACAATCACCGAGACTTTCAGTAATTCCATCGCGTGACGTCTAACCCTCGTACGTCATAATGTGACGTCAATGTAATATGACGTCTTCAAATGTTAAAGTTTCTACCACAGACATACACACATACATACGCACGCACAGACAGACAAAAGTTAGCATCGCATAGGCTACTAATGACCAAAGTCATTAATTAATTTTTAAGCCACCACGCTGAAATGCAATACCGAAGTCCGGGCTTCGTCGAACATTACCCGACCAAAATTTCAACCAATTTGGTTGAAAAATGAGGGCGTGACAGTGCCGCCTCAACTTTCACGAAAAGCCGGATATGACGTCATCAAAGACATTTATAAAAAAAAAATGAAAAAAACGTTCGGGGATTTCATACCCAGGAACTCTCATGTCAAATTTCATAAAGATCGGTCCAGTAGTTTAGTCTGAATCGCTCTACACACACACAGACACACACACACACGCACACACACACAGACAGACACTGAGACACACACACACACACACGCACATACACCACGACCCTCGTCTCGATTCCCCCCTCTACGTTAAAACATTTAGTCAAAACTTGACTAAATGTAAAAACATCGCTTCACACGTGTGTATACTATGTAAATGAGGTCGAGTCAAACGACGGTCTGATAGGGACATCAGAAGTAAATTTCCACTGCTCATGATGACCAAGTCGCCAAAACAAACTTCTGTTGTTACCTCTGTTAACAAAAAAAAATTCAGAACTAACACGTGACGCTACAATTCCTATTCATTTTTTTGCCTGACGTCAGACATTTGACTTTGGGAGAGATCGATGTTCAAGAATATGCATCTTCAATTTGAACACTCCGACTCCGTCTCGGAGTTTGAGGAAGAAGACACGCGAGTGCAGTATGTAGGATGGATAGAATATACAACATAAACTTGCTAGCTGTATGACAGCAGGTTTACACTCGTTGCGTTGTGTGTAAACTTGGGTATACCTGCCAACACACAGCAAGCCATGAAATAGTCTCTGTGTGCACTCAGTAAGGTCAGCACCGTTAACCCTTATCAGCTACGCTTTAATGCGAGGGATTACTTTGGCTATATAATCATGTGTTTCAGGCACACACAAAACACTTTCAATATAAAATCGCCCCCCCCCCCCCCCCCCGCCCCTCTCCCCATTTGCTGATAAGAGTCAACTAACGCGGAACGCTTTGTGGTGACTACCGAATTGCCGGCAAGGCGTGGGGAGGGGGGGGGGGGGGGTTGGGGGGGGGGGGGGGGGGTAGGGGTCTGTAACAAAGAAAATCAAAGAGAGAAAAAAAAATTACTGGTTGATTTACAGGTTATAAACTCAGCTCTAATAAACATAGAATTTATAACACTTCCTTGAAGAGAATTGAAAACTAGCAATAGGGTTATCCAGAATTTGGTTTAAATTCTCGCGTGAATCATTGAGCAAACCATTTACGGGTGAAATATAAACAATAAAGAAACCAAAAAGCAGGCAAACATAAAAACAAAGAAATATCAAAAACAAACATACAAAACAACAACAAAACACAAACACGCACGCAAACATGTATGTACGAAACACGTACGCACGGGCGCACGTACGCAGGCACCCAGGCACACACACACACACACTCACACACACACACACACACACACACACACACACACACAAACGCGCACACATGCGCGCGCACACATACACACACACGCACACACACCTGCATGCATACGCATGCTCACGCATGCATGCACACACACACACACACACACACACCAGCACGCACGCACGCACGCGCGCGCACACATACACACACACACACAAGCACGCACGCACGCGCGCACACACGCACGCACACACACACACACCTGCATGCACACGCATGCACACGCATGCATGCACACACACACACCAGCACGCACGCACGCACGCGCACACACACATACACACACAAGCACGCACGCACGTGCGCACACACACACGCACGCACACACACACACACACTTACACACACACACACACACACACACACCCACACACACACATTGCGTGAACACTCACTCACAAATATCAGAACGCCAAGTGTTATACTGGTGCTGTTGGTGTATTTTTTATTGATAGTTTTGTTTTTGGTAAGGCAGTTTCCCCTGTTGGCGACCCAGACATTTCAAAGTAAGAATGATAATCACAAAGTATCACGATTAATTTCCTCGAGAGAAATTGAACACTAGATTTATGTTTCTTGTTAAGATATTTGATTAAATCGCTGTAAACATAACGTATAGACAGGCATTGTCTTGACAGAAACTGCATGTACGATAATTCTGCAGATCTACAGGCATGCAGACGTGGCACTGTAAAAATAAAGCATCTGTTAAGGGGGGTAGACCTACCTAGAGTTGAGTGTATTGTTGTTTATTTTTGCTACATAGTAACATCTCAGTGGATTTTGATGGGATTTGGTGGGCATCAATGTCAGTTATGTAGCTTTTCAGGAAAATAATTGGTTAGCTGATAGATTTTTACAAACATGAGAAAGAAAAAAAAGATAATAACATTTTGCGAACAAAAAAATGTTGGTATCACTTTTTACACAATAGTTGCCTTCATAGTAATAAACAGGGTTCTTCGAAAGTTTGATAAAGCTTCATTAAGTATGTGTTTTAGTTGCCTTGACAGAAACTGTAGAAAAGTAAATAAAGCACTGCACCTTATCGTATCCGCATAACGTTTCTTCATGAATTGCCAAACAGAGACTGTAAGATTTGTAGATAAGCAAATTAATAAAACATCCAACATTAAAAATATCAGCATTAATTACCTCAGCAGAAACAGCAACATAAACAGCGTTCGGACAGAATAAAATGATATCACAAGTTCACGCAAAAAGAGGGCAAGTGAGAGAAACTCGGACAAAATAGACGGTAGAGAGAGAGAGAGAGACAGAGACAGAGACAGAGAGAGACAGACAGAGACAGAGAACGAACGAACGAACTAAGTTTATTACTGAAGGGTGGAGAAAGAGAGACAGAGACAGAGAGAGACAGGCAGAGACAGAGAATGAACGAACGAACGAAGTTTATTACTGAAGGATGGGGAGAGAGAGAGGGAGAGAGAGAGATCAAATCAAATCAAATCAAATCAAATTTTATTTTTCGAGGGTTGTGGCATAAGCAATACAACGAGCTTTTTTTTCAACCAGCCCTCGCCCAGAGAGGGGACTAATCTAATCACATATTTACACGGATATTAACGTAGAAAAAAGGTAGAGAAAAACAACAACATATGAATATTTACACATTACATATTATACACAAATAAAATATAAAGCGTCGTATATGTAACGTAGTGAAAACAATGCTGAAAACACATGCATGAGTAAATGTGTTATTAAAGCTTTGAGTGTTTTTGTGTGGATATAATGAACACTGATGCTTTGAACAAATGAAAATATAACTAAACGAAGTCTTCCATCACTGTGATTTTTCGTAATTTAACATTAAATACAGTGAAAGGTGTTTTTGAGAGAGAGAGAGAGAGAGAGAGAGAGAGAGAGAGAGAGAGAGAGAGAGAGAGAGAGGGGGGGAGAGAAAGAGAGAGAGAAAGAGAGAGACAGACAGACAGAGGCAGACAGAGAGAGAGAGAGAGACAGAGACAGAAAACGAACGAACGAACGAAGTTTATTACTGAAGGATGGAGAGAGAGAGAGATAGAGAGAGAGAGAGACAATGACAATGACAATTCTTTATTTTACAGAATAAGCATTGGTATACTTTTTTGCATCTGGCCCTCGCCCTAAAGAGGGACTAAATCTACTACAAGAAAAAAGGGTTGATCAGAGATCAACAGGGCCAAAACATGTTGTAGAACATGGGGGGGGGGGGGGGGGGATTAGTTGTGTGTGCGACTTTGAAAACGTAGAATGGAACTCCGCATAAAAGAACGTTCCAACGTAAAATCAAACTAACTCCTTTATACCGTATTTTGCCATGTTTATAGGCACGGTCATGAAAGGGGTTCCAATGGTGCAGCCATAGTCGTATTTTTAGAGTATGCACAAACACACGCCTCATCCCCTAGATCATTGGTGACCTGAAGAAAGCAGTTAGAGCTGGGTTCAAGGCCATGCCTATTCAGGAAAGCTTCCGCGCCATTGACAATTTCGGAGGTGTAATTTGATAACACCTCAGTTTTGGAGAAAAGGTAAATGTCCGACCATTTTACCTATAGACTCGAAACTTTGTAGAATGGTCGTGGACGAACTAAAGTTCATGCACAACAGTTATCAAAATATTTGTTAAATTCAAATGACTGAAAAAATAACCCCTTCGTTGTAAAGTTTCACTTGCGCAATATGCGCAAATTTAATCAATGATATGAACGCATTCATCCATGGGAAATGTCCTGATCCTGCCTGCAATTGCTGTATTGAAGGCATTGATTGTCTAATGTTGATTAATGTATACTATGTCATTTGAATTACCCCAATCCACTCATATAAAGAAAAATGAACGACTGAAACGGGAATCAAAGGTGGGAGCAGCAAGGCAACTTCAATCACGGTATCATCAGTGGAAGAAAAGTGACTAAAAAGGAGGAAGCACCAATCCACACATAATCACAGTAACATGTAACACAAGGTGACTCGGATGAAGCAGCCACCCAACTAATGTATTATGACAATGAGCAATCTGCACATAACATAAAACCATCAAAGCGATGTTCCTTAAAATAAAATGGTATCCAGGTCACTTGGGTTCAGTTATGTCATAGCATAAAACAGCTCACTGCTCCCATGAATTGTTCTGAGCCTTGCAATGATAAGTAAAGCAATGAGAGCAGATCTGATGCAGTGCACTGTCAATCATTGGCCGGCTGAAATATACTGCAATCTTGATGCAAATTACCATGTAATTTTCTTGGTGATATGGTCATCACTGCAGGCAGTAAAAGATCACCCAACGTTTTGCAATGACGAACAATGAAGTTATTAGTCGAACAAAAAATAAACAGACGAATAAAGATTGAAAATTGTCAAATGCAATGGGGCTGGATCTCCCTGTTGAAGAACTTTGAGCAAAAGACCACAAATGAGCTAACAAAGAATACTGTACGAAAGTACGAAATGTTACATGCACTGCAAGATCTCCCTGTTGAGAAACTTTGAGTAAAAGATACCCATTTTATTGCAAAGAAGACATACAGAGTAACATGTATATGAACAGAGTGCGAAGAATTCAAACAAAGAAGACCCGACATTTTTAAAATTATGTCAAATGCAGAGTGACGGAAAATGTGTTTCGTGAGGAACTTACAGCACACACAAACACAACTATTTGCAAAGTGTAAAAACAACACGAAGAGAGTGAGAAGAACGAGTAACAATTAAAAACATTGCAAGAAATAACAAAATGTCATATGCAGTGACGATTCTGCTGCGGAACTTTTAGTTTTAGTAACAAGTTACGAAGTTCCTGTAAATAGTTAACACGGTGTTCAAACAACATGAACAAAATGAGAAAAAGAGCAAAATAAATGCAATGGTGACAGTTCTTCGCGTACAGAAATGTTCAGTGTGTCGGTGACCAAAACAAGGAATTCTTGTGAAACCTAGACATATTGCATAACACCAGCGGCGGAGCACGCAAGAATAATGGTTCGATATGAAGACTCGACAAAGTGAACCCTATCATTATCTCCAGAGCGCTTCCAGTAGAGGCTGCCCGCGCTCGTTCACTGATACAAAAAGGTACCAAGTGTCGGTGTCTAACTGTCCCTCTCAGCGGGAGAGTTGCTTTGTCATAACCCCCTCCACTTCTGTTGTTTCAATGCCGGGGTGAGGTCAACGGTCAATCACAGCCCACCCCAGTCGCGAGACACTCAGCTGGTCGTGGGCTTTGCTTTGCTTAATCCGAATGTTGTACTCCGATGTAAGTAGACATAATGATAAAGAAAATTTGCTGATTCAAATCAGCAGGTTCCCAGACGTTCCTTCATGTAATTTTTAGGTGAATGGTCAAAGTGGTTTCTTGCACACACTCAGTCATCTTGCACAACAATGCAACACAAAGGAACTTAGTCGATAAATATCGACAGGGGGCCGACAAATGGTTTAAATGTGAAATGTGTGTATATGGGTGTGGGTCTGAAACAAACAAACAAACAAACCATGTGAACCCCAAAGTCATGCGCCCACACGAACACACACACACACACACACCCACGCGCGGGCGCTGTAGAACACACACATAATATAGTAAATACTTCAACACAGTGTGCGTATAATGTTGTATTTGTTTAGTTTCACTTTCAAAGAAACCACAAAAAAGAAATCAACATGAACAACTTCAGAGCTCTTACTTTGATTACAAACTGCATGATTTGGATAAAAGTTGATCGGTTTGATCTAATGCTGATTTCAGGTTTTTTTTAGCGGCATAAGTCAGTGCTTCGTCTCGTATCTAAAACAAAAGCAGACGACAAATTTAGTCAGTTGGAGTTGTCTCCCGTACTCCTGTAGCATGCACTGATCTAAAAATAATCCACTATTCAGTTTAGATCAGTGCGCTGCACCGAGACGGTTCGGGAATTCCCAACAAAAGAAAAGATCCGTCCCGGTCCCCGCGCGCACTGCTCGGCGCCACGGCCAATGACCGATTTCTGTGGCTTCACCACCGCGGCACTCCAAAAGTAGTAGTCCGCGTAATGCAAGCGTCTGTTCTTGAAAATTTCCCACTGATCTAAAAATAAAACCAGTGCAATTTCCTCGGTCGGGCTTTGCCACAGAAACTCACGGTTTAGTAAAATGTACAATGTATTTTCTGATTTGTGCGCAAAAGCTTTTTTTCTTTTTTCTTTTTTTTAACATAACAATGTTTAATGTCACTGTTTGTTTAAAAGAACATGGTCACATTTGTAAAAAAAAATGTTAAATTAGAAAATAAATAACATTTTGGTTCATGATTTTTCCTACACCTGTGCTGAAAATAAGAAATAAAAATGTTGGTATATAAGTCACTCAAATACAGGTAAGTATGCATGGCTCGGTTTGAGTTTGTTGCGGTTGACCCTGCACAATTCGATCTCTGATGTTTTTGTTGAACAATTTTGTAATTCACAACTTCCTGTGTTACACAAACTCAGTGATGACCAATTTTGCCTTCACCCCTCCCATAGGGTGACGGATTTCACAACTTTCTACAGATGAACAACAATGTTGCCTTCACGCCTCCCATAGGGTGACGGATGTCACAACTTTCTGTGTACACAAACTGATGACGACATAAGCGCATGCGCAAACGCCTGCCGACACCCATAAGCTTTCAGCTATACATACATGTGAGCCAACGCCAGCGTAGTACTAGGGCTCATGGCCCTAGAATAATAACTACTACTACATACTTACATAATTAAACATATGAAACATTGTAGTTTATAAATGTTAAGAGAGAGAGAGAGAGAGAGACAGAGAGAGAGAGAGAGAGACACAGAGAGAGAGAGAGAGAGAGAGAGAGAGAGACAGAGAGAGAGAGAGAGAGAGAGAGAGAGACAGAGAGAGGGGTGGAGAAAGGAGGGAGGAACCAAACAGTCAGATAGACAGGGAGACAGGCAGTGAGATAGACAAACAAACTTATGTACTTACTCCGTGTAAAACCCAGCACAGAATATGTTGTTTATTTACACAATCGTTCGCTGGAGAAGAACTTCATGTTCAATAGTACTTCAACAAATCAGTGCCCAGTTTTAACTTGACTTACGCATGTATAAACACACGCTCGCACGCATACAAACACAAACATACACGCACTAACACACACACACACACACACACACACGAAGGGAGATAAGCAAAAAATAAAGAAAGCTTTTATGTTGCTTGTTCCCTCCCTTGCGTCATTGGCTCAGATTGGTCCGATGGAGCTTGCTTCTTTCACAACAAATAGGGCGATAACGATCTCCACCACCTGACAAAAAAGTTGAGAAATAAATTAATGATAAAAACATGAAAAAGCGGACGGTTGCACACATAATTATAGACACGCACACACATGCACCCGCACATTAACACGCTTACACTTACGCTCGCACGCACGCACGCACACACACACACACACACACACACACACGCACGCACGCACACACGCACGCACACACACACACGCACACACACACACATACACATACACATACACACATACACACACGCGAATGAATATACACACACGAATGCGCGCACACTCATGCACACACTTACCCACGCATGCACGGACGAACGTTGCTCACACACGCACATACACCGACACTCATATACTAGAGTGCATGCATTTCTGTCTGTCGTTTAGTCTTCTCCCTTTTTTCGGCAGTCTAAATATTCCAGCCTATTCATCTGTCTGTAAGCAAGTCTGTGTATGTGTCTGTCTGCGCGGCCGTCTGTCCCTCCGTCCCTCCGTCCGTCCGTCTGTTCGTCCGTCCGTCCGTCGGTCTGTCCGTCCGTCCGTCCGTCGGTCGGTCGGTCGGTCGGTCGGTCGGTCGGTCCGTCCGTCCGTCCGTCCGTCCGTCCGTCCGTCCGTCCGTCCGTCCGTCCGTCCGTCCGTCCGTCCGTCCGTCCGTCCGTCCGTCCGTCCGTCCGTCCGTCCGTCCGTCCGTCGGTTCGTCTGTATGTACCTGAAGGAGAAGAACCAAAGCTAAGATGACGGCCGCCACGGTCAGTTGTTCCAGAACCTTGTCCTTCAGTTTGTCGTAACAACCCTGGAAAGTAAATCATATGTCGACATTTAAAAACATATGACACCGATACATGCACAACCTAGCGGTAACCTTACAAGTAATTTTCAACTGCTAATGTCACTAAGTCACCGAGACAAAATTCTTTCTCGACATAGTTTGTCGTTTCTGAGGGAGACACACATAAGAAGAGACAGACCGTTTACGTGACGCCATTACTCATACTGAGACGTCTTCTCGACCTTTCTTTTGCTTGTGACGTCAGATATTTCACTTTTGAAGAGAGGGGCAAGAAGTGATCGACCTCTTGATTTGCTTAGTCTATGTCGTATCTCATTAATATACCATTACATTGGGATACAAAGAACAGTGACGTGCCCTTTACATCTGAAAGAACCTATTTTACTCTTTAAAATTCGAGAGGTAGCTAACGGTGTTTATTGTCATGCGTGATCCTCGTCCATGGCGTTGTTATCGTTGACGATAGTACAGTATGATCATCCCTCTCCTCTTTCTCTTCGCGCTTCTCCTCCTCCTTCTCCTTCATCTTTTCATCACCATGGTCACCAGCATCAATACCACGTGACCGTTTTACCCCACCATTCAGGCAGCCATTCGCCGTTTACGGGGGGATGCATGCTTGGTATTTTCGTGTTTCTATAACCCATCGAAATCTGATTACAGGATCTTTTCCGTGCGCACTTGGTCTTTTGCTTGCAGGTATACAGAAAGAGGAATAAGGCATTAGCAGGTCTGCGCATAAGTTGACCTTGGAGATCGGAAAAATCTCCACCCTTAACCCACCAGGCGCGGCCGGGATTCGCACACATCGTCAACATTTCATCTATCGTCCCATTTCTAGGTCGCTCCCCCCGTGTACGTCCCGGCCTGGATTCGAACCTGTCATCCGAGGATTACAAGTCTAATGCTCTACTGACTGAGCTACCAGGGTTTATGTTCACGAGGACGTTACTAACCGGGTGGTAACCAGCCACGTAGTCGGATAAGTTGAAACAGACACATTCCGAAAATAACTCTGTCGGGTTTGTTTGGATTGTGATAGAGTGGATACCCTTGGTTCTTACTTGGGTCAAACATTAGAGGGGCCAATCACAAGCGAGGGGTGTGTCGAAAACACGTGGACAGGAGAACGTGTGCTTTTATGTGTCAGAGAAAAAGCAGGGGTGTTCACTCTTACACAACCCATACAAACCTGACGGAGTTATTTCCGAAAATTGTCTATTGAGGTTTGTTCGTGATTTCAACTAATCCAAGATTTCGGATGGCTCCCACCAAGAAACAGGCACGGTTGGCCTAGTGGTAAGGCGTCAGCCCCGTGATCGGGAGGTCGTGGGTTCGAACCCCGGCAGGGTCATACCTAAGACTTTCAAATTGGCAATCTAGTGGCTGCTCCGCCTGGCGTCTGGCATTATGGGGTTAGTGCTAGGACTGGTTGGTCCGGTGTCAGAATAATGTGACTGGGTGAGACATGAAGCCTGTGCTGCGACTTCTGTCTTGTGTGTGGCGCACGTTATATGTCAAAGCAGCACCGCCCTGATATGGCCCTTCGTGGTCGGCTGGAAACAAACAAATCCCACCCAGAACCCACAACAGTATACGCATCATATACAGTAATGCTGACCATGAAAAAATTGAACGAAATCGTCAATAGGCCTTACAGTACCTGTTGGTAAAAGTCAGCATAGGGCGATTGGCGAGCCAAGCACTTGTTCTGGTCAGTTGTAATGACCTCTCTCTTGCAACAGCTCAGCGCAGGTATGCCGCCTTTGAAGTCAGTTCTTCCGTTGATTGCGCAGCACTTCAGCTGCAAACAAAATATGATAGCTAGAGCATAAACACAAACATGAGTGCGCAAACGCACTCACGTATTTACGTACGTATGCACCACATACACACACACAAACACGCACACGCACACACTAACACACGCACACACACACACACGCACACACACACACACACACACACACACACACACACACACACACACACACACACACACACACACACACACACACACACACACAGCGCGCGTGCGTTAGCGTACCAAGTAGTTGAGCATGTTGATGGCAAAGGAAAAGACGTCATTTCCTGTTTCGTCATAATCGTCCTTGACCTTATCACCCACTTTCTCTTTGATGGTGCTGTGAAGCTGCAAAGCAAAAACACAGAATATATTATCATAGTAGACACATGTTGTTCACTGTATAGTTGTATATTTTTCTCACCTGGTTTGGGTTACCGTCGTTCGTGTACGTTACAGTAAATTCACAAAACCTGGACATTTACAGATTTCCTGAAACATTAGTTTCACTGAGGGATGAACGATTTTCTAAAAAAAAATAAAAAATCTATTCTTGGATATGCGTTCGTTTTCTGAATTTTGAATGCTGTTTCGGATGATATTACAACACAGGAAAAGAGGTTCTAGTAAATTCGTTAAAATGCTTCAGATTTCTTGGTAATGTGTACATTTCCAGAATGTTTAATGCAGATGTTAGATTATTTGTCAAAACATGTTCATGTTAATCGCGAGAGACCTGTCCGGGCCTTTATATGTGTGTTACAAAGGACGTTGAGGTGTAACATACATTTAATCAATTCTTTGTGGACGTGTGAAACACAGAGATGTTGAGTAACTTATATTGTTCCTCCTTTCGACAGAAAGTCTCAGGAAGTCCTTGTTTCATTAACACATAATTGTATAATTGAAAAGATGAGACACAAACATCATCACAAAACTGTCCTCAAAACGCTCGCACGCACGCACAAACACACACACACACACACACACACACACACACACACACTAACACCAACACACACTAACACACACACACACACACACACACACACACACAAACACACACACACACACACACACACACACTAACACACACACACACACACTAACACACACACACACACACAAACACACACACACACACACACACACACACTAACACACAAACACACACACACACACACACACACACACACACACACACACACACACACACATACACACACACACTAACACACACACATAAACACACACACACACACAAACACACACACCCACACCTACACAAACGCCAATGAAATATATATTACCGCGGAGTTCTTGGCAAGGAAAAGTCCACCGACGGCTGCTTGCACGATAACCAGTACGGACATCAGGATAATAAACTGAAATTGAACGCTTTGTTTTAGAACAAATACGTCGTGTTAATTCCAGCAGACAGACTTTTGGATGTTAGAGCGAGCAAGAGCGAGACGGACAGTTGGAGACATATAGGTTAATGGACAGACGAAACGACCGACAGAAAAACAACAAGGCAATAGCGAGAAATTATACTGTTCAAAAAAAGAAACGCATAGCTTGTAATATTTGGTTAATTTAGTTATATGGCTACAAGGATATCCACCAAACTGCAGAAAATGTTTATCTGGTCGTCGACCTTTCGTCCATTGCCACAAGTGAGCTCTGCACGTGACGCATGCGTTATCAGTGGCTACAATGTCAAAATTGCTCATTTGGCATGACCACTCGTCATGCTTGAGTGTAATCTCGTGAAACTCGGGGAATATTGAGCTCTCACCATGTCTTCCAAAACCCATAAAAGCGGATTGTTTGCCACAAAGAAATCAGACGACAATTCAACGACGAAAGATGGCCCGATTGAGCAGAGAAGACCGCCAAATTGCATTGGGTCGTTTACAAGCAGGCCAAAGTCAAAGTGCAATCGCCAGGCACTTCCACGTGTCCCAGAGCACCATTAGTAGACTGTGGGTCAGGTTTCAAGCCACTGGCTCCGTTGCTGACTTGCCACGAGCGGGAAGACCAAGGGCGACAACTGCTGCTCACGACCGCTTCATACGGCTCCGCCACCTCCGGAATCGTTTCCTGTCGGCCTCATCTTCTGTCCAGGCTCTCCCCGGACCACACCGATTATCGGACCAGACCGTGCGGAACCGCCTGCATGAAGCTGGTTTGAGAGCTCGCAGACCTCACAGAGGAGCTGTCCTCACCCGCCGCCATCGCCAGAACCGAGTGCAGTGGGGCAACCAGCACCTTCGCTGGACCGTCCGGAATCACTGGAGACACGTGTGGTTCAGCGACGAGTCCTACTTCCTGCTCCAGCGACATGATGGTCGGAGGAGGGTCTACCGAGAGTAAACGAACGTTACGCGCCCAACTGTGTGGATGAGGCACCCGTTCATGGTGGTGGAGGCGTCATGGTGTGGGGGGCGATCAATACCGCTGGAAGGAGCACCCTGGTGCACGTCCAAGGGCGCATAACTGCCCAGCGATACGTGGAGGAAATTCTGCGCCCACACGCTCTTCCTCTTCTGGCTGACCAGGATGCCATATTCCAGCAGGACAACGCTCGCCCGCACACAGCACGACTCACCACCCAGTTCCTCACCGACCACCATGTCCAGGTGCTTCCCTGGCCATCCATGTCGCCAGACATGAACCCGATAGAACACCTCTGGGATGAATTGGACAGACGTGTGCGCAGGCGAGAAGAAGCGCCGGCAAATCACCGCGATCTATTGCAGGCACTTCAGGAGGAGTGGGACACCATCCCACAGCAAGATATCCGGCATCTGATCCAGTCCATGCCCAGAAGGTGCCGGGCAGTTGTTGCTGCTCAAGGCAGTCACACCCCCTACTGACTTGACAGCCTCGGCACCCAATCGTATTGATTGACTGATTGATTTGAAGATGCAAATGAACTGTGTGTGCATTCAACTGTGTCCATACCAAATTTCAAACAAATAATCTAAATATTGGATTTTCTGTTAATTTTTTTTGAAAAATAAAACAAATTTGGCAAGTAGCAACTATGCGTTTCTTTTTTTGAACAGTATAGATAGGCAGGCAGTCAGTCAGGCAGAAAAGGAACACAGAAAGAGAAACGGAGAGCCAACATATACAAAAAAACTATGTGATAAGTTTAGGAATAAATAGTATCACATTCCTCTTTCTCATTCTTCATAATTCATCACAAACGAAGTCAATGATATATGTTTATGTCACACGCTTTCCTTCTTTGCCACTACTAAAGCAAACGTGTGCAAGATTGTATGTTACGCGCTTTGGAGCATGTGCAAGAACGGATTCAAACTCGAAATCGTCCCCAAAAAAACCCCAAAATACACACACGACTTTTATTTCTCCTGCTATTATCGTTTCTTCTCTTTACAAATTCTTCAACGCTCAGAATACTGAAAACGGCATCCCAGACGACAGTACTGTTTCCATACGCGAATTTAGCTGCCCTTGGAAAGTGGCTCGCTCAGGAGGCCTGTTAGTCTGACACTATAAGGACAGAGTTGTGAACATAGATGACAAAGATCCCGGAAAGAACAAACATTTCGCGGATGCAGACACAGAAAGACGTCATGAAGATTGCGATGCTTCAAAAGATACAGACTGTGACGATGACTGTGACGTCATTCACATATTCCGAGACGTCATTTATAGTTGTTCGGTCACTTTCGTCAAAAAGTAGATCTCTCCACAATGGCTGCTCCTGTGTTTAGGTTTATCAAGCGTGAGTACGCGAAACGTGTTTGTTCTCTCCTCTGTTGAAGCTGTGAGACATAATCGCCATTACGAGCTAGTCGTGTGACAGAGAGTTTTCTTGCACACTCGACTGCTGCTGTTTCACTCCGGCTAAAGCCGTCGTGAAACATCTACAGTCTCGTGTGCAAGAAAACTCTCTGTCACACGACTAGCTCGTAATAGCGGGTAATAATACATTAACAAGGAACTTAGTCGATAAATATCGACAGGGGGCGGACAAATGGTTTACATGTGAAATGTGTGTATATGGGTGTGGTTCTGAAACAAACAAACCATGTGAAACCCCCCCCCCCCCCCCCCAATCCCACCGCTCGCGGGCTGAACGACTGACGTCACATGTCGTTTCGGTCTTTTCCAGAAGAACACCGCGTGCTGACGGACGATTCGATTTGATCGCTTCACCACGCCTT
>NW_027127524.1:0-1000 GCF_037325665.1 Littorina saxatilis | reverse complement strand
GGAGCGAATTTTTGATTAGTGCTTTTGTGAACAAGAAACAATTGACAAGTGGCTCTATCCCATCTTCCCCCTTTCCCCGTCGCGATATAACCCTTCGTGGTTGAAAACGACGTTAAACACCAAATAAAGAAAGAAAAAAGAAAGTTCACAATCTCTGTAACTTTACCCCCATTTTAAGACTTCCTCCACTTTAAGACCTGATTTTCTCAGATTTGTGGAGGTCTTAAAAGGGGGGTTCCACTGTACTTACAAATTGTGATGCGTAAATAACAATGCTAAGTGTGACGTGCAGACACGCCAGCTGAGCCAGCCTACCCCCGGACACAGCGCCTCCACTCCTACCGTCACTTCCACCCCCACCTCCCACCTGTCATCATCTGTCAATCACCTAGATCACCCCGCCTCCACCTCCGCTGTCACACCCACCCCTGGCCCTCTTCGCTTCACGCTTCATCGCAGCTCCATCGGCGCTTCACCTAGTCAGCATAAAGTGAGTGTGGTCAACTGTGTTGGTTCAGTATTGATTTTCATACACAGTTTAAATTGATGATATTGTCATACACAGTTAAGATTAATGAAATAAGATACCTTTTGATTTATTTGAGAAATGTAGAAGTTGAGTGGAGTCCAAGGCTTATTTCCAAATGACACTACCGCAAACTGCCAACAACAACAACAACAAAGAAGTTTTTAAAAAAAAGTTAAGTATGGTCAAATTTGAGAGTAAGGTCTGCAAGTACTTTTCCTTATTCCTTTGATTATTTCAGGTGCATTCTGGAACCAAACTGCACACAACAGACACGTTTTGAATGTTTTCCAAAAAGTTGTCAACTCCTTCTGAAACTGATTATGCTCCTGGACTTTGTTCAGCCACATAGTTCTCGGAGTCGCTTCATGCGAGAAGGCGGCCACAGTTCATCGCATCGCCGGGGTCTCAGTACAGCGACGGTAAAGCCAGGGGGCGGGGAGTTCAACATAGCGCTGGACAACATCGTGACGG
>NW_027127523.1:0-20000 GCF_037325665.1 Littorina saxatilis | reverse complement strand
ACCCAATCATATTAAACCGCGATAAACCCCGCGAACTTTCGGGCAGTGATCAGCACCTTCTGTGTGTGATCTGATGGCCCGTGGACCGTGACGCGGTTCATTTCACGCGGAAGGCTCAAAGCGGTAAACACGAGATACGGTGACAGCGATATCTCTCTCCTCTCATCATAGTGTACTAACCTAATAATATGTGTAAACAGTAGGGGTTAGTGTTCTCCTGCCCATCCCTTTATCGATTAAATATTGAAACTATGGTAAGGACAGGAGCTTTATCGTTTTTGTTGTGAGGATTTAATTTTACGCTTTTTATGAGGAGAGTGTGTAGAAATTGGGAGAATGGGGTTTGGGGGGGGGGGAGTTAGGGGGCGTGTGTGTGTGTGTGTGTGTAAGAGAGAGAGAGAGAGAGAGAGAGAGAGAGAGAGAGAGAGAGAGACAGACAGACAGACAGACAGACAGACAGACAAACCAGACAGACAGACAGACAGACAGACAGACAGACAGACAGACAGGAAGACACAGTGTAAGAGCAGTATTACGAACAATGCGAATTGCATAATCGCTTTATTCGTAAAATGTTTGCAAGCACTCGCAACACTCGCAAGGCCCTTTGCAACGTTCGTAATAGGCCTACACCCGCAAGACATTCGTATATAGATTTGTATGCATTCGCAATGATCGGTAAGGCTTCGAATTCTCAATATTTTTTCCTGTCCATTCGTCTCTTTTTTGCCGAATACAACATGTTCACATTCGCTAGGATATTCGGCACAGTGTAAGACAGGCATAAGAAACGAATCACGTAAGCGTTCTATCAAAGTGTCATGCAAGCTAAAACGAACACTACCGTTCATTCTTACCCATGTCCTGGCCTAGAACACACGGTGATACATACAGCAGGCAGACCAAAAGTAAACCGATCCCGGTACAATCCATTTCTTGTTGTTGTCCACACAAAACTCACGGCACGTCGGGAATCGGGAATCAAAACCCACACAGCTCACTTCGTTGCTTCCCGTCTGAACTTTTTCCACAAAATAAGTCTGAATTTTGTCCAGATTATGTCGTAGCATTTTAACACAAGGAAGTCAAATGCAGCAGTTGAGAATATTTGCACAACACCACAGGCGCAAGGACAAAGGTGCCATTTGTACACTACTTGCACTCGCTAACAGAAACTCTGTTGGCGATGAGACGCGAGAGGGAAAGGGAAAGGAGAACCATTTAAGAAAAAAAGTGCTCCTGTGCTGAAACAAGGATACCAACACAATCTTTTTGTTTTAAACTGCAGACCGAGAAAATAAGAAAATATGACGGATTTTCTGGTAAGATAATTTTAAACTAAATAAAACACGTACCATAACAGATAAACAAAATGACGCGAACACGCACTTAAATTTACGATCATTCGTGCAGGCACAAACCAGGAGCACACCAAGAATACGCACAGCTTCTGCTTGTTGCTTAGACTTGTTGACGGTTCAGTGACTGTTGCCAATGCATCCATACAAAAGTCGTAACGGCATGCTTGTAATTTCGTACTTAATGCTATTATGTTAGTTAGTATAATAACTATAATTTCTTCGTGGTCCGGTTGTACAACTCTGTTTGACTTGAAACATGCGTGTTATCTATTAGTTCTTGTCTTTAATTCCATCGAACTACCAACAACTATATCGGTTTTTTTTATTTATTTTTTTTTTTTTTACCTCAGTTGCATGCAAGGCTGCTTCAAACCCATCTTTTTTGCCTCTTTCGTCTTTTTACATTTAGTCAAGTTATGACTAAATGTTTTAACATCGAGGGGGGAATCGAGACGAGGGTCGTGGTGTATGTGTGTGTGTCTGTGCGTGTGTGTGTGTGTGTGTGTGTGTGTGTAGAGCGATTCAGACTAAACTACTGGACCGATCTTTATGAAATTTGACATGAGAGTTCCTGGGTATGAAATCCCCATACGTTTTTTTCATTTTTTTTTATAAATGTCTTTTATGACGTCATATCCGGCTTTTCGTGAAAGTTGAGGCGGCACTGTCACGCTCTCATTTTTCAACCAAATTGGTTGAAATTTTGGTCAAGTAATCTTCGACGAAGCTCGGACTTAGGTATTGCATTTCAGCTTGGTGGCTTAAAAATTAATTAATGACTTTGGTCATTAAAAATCTGAACATTGTAAAAACAAAATAAAAATTTATAAAACGATCCAAATTTACGTTCATCTTATTCTCCATCATTTTCTGATTCCAAAAACATATAAATATGTTATATTTGGATTAAAAACAAGCTCTGAAAATTAAATATATAAAAATTATTATCAAAATTAAATTGTCGAAATCAATTTAAAATCACTTTCATCTTATTCCTTGTCGGTTCCTGATTCCAAAAACATATAGATATGATATGTTTGGATTAAAAACACGCTCAGGAAGTTAAAACAAAGAGAGGTACAGAAAAGCGTGCTATCCTTCTTAGCGCAACTACTACCCCGCTCTTCTTGTCAATTTCACTGCCTTTGCCATGAGCGGTGGACTGACGATGCTACGAGTATACGGTCTTGCTGAAAAATGGCATTGCGTTCAGTTTCATTCTGTGAGTTCGACAGCTACTTGACTAAATGTTGTATTTTCGCCTTACGCAACTTGTTTTTTTTTTTTTGGTGGTGAGCATATCCTTCTTCATTGGTCTTTTTTTGGTTTTTTTATGAAATTTTAATGTTGTTTTCTTGTATCTATTTTTTATTTTTGATGGACAACAATTTTTTCCTAGTAGTTTGTGCGTTTGTTTGCGTGTATGTGCGTGTGTGTGTGTGTGTGTGTGTGTGTGTGTGTGTGTGTGTGTGTGTGTGTGTGTGTGTGTGTGTTGTTGTTGTTGTTGTTGTTCCCATAATTCTATTAAATAATACCATTTTCAGCGGGACAATACATAACGCTCGATAGACAAAAGGCGAGAATTCACAAATTACCAATTACAGTACTAGTTTTCAGCACAGCATCATACAGCGCATTTTCTTTTTTTGCGTCAGTTGCATGCAGTCCGCTTCAAGCTGAAAAATAATTGAAAAGAATGAAACCCTACGGTGTTTTTTTTTGGTGTCTAACTATGGTACTGTTGTAGACATGACACGCTGCAGTGCCCACACATACACCATTGACTGGGCGAATTAACATGAGATAACATAAAACAAGTCGCGTAAGGCGAAAATACAATATTTAGTCAAGTAGCTGTCGAACTCACAGAATGAAACTGAACGCAACGCAACGCAGCAAGACCGTATACTCGTAGCATCGTCACTCCACCGCCCGTGGCAAAGGCAGTGCCCGTGGAATTGACAAGAAGAGCGGGGTATTCGTTGCGCTAAGAAGGATAGCACGCTTTTCTGTACCTCTCTTCGTTTTAACTTTCTGAGCGTGTTTTTAATCCAAACATATCATATCTATATATTTTTGGAATCAGGAACCGACTTTCGAAACAAAAATTTTGATAATAATTTTTATATATTTAATTTTCAGAGCTTGTTTTTAATTCGAATATAACATATTTATATGTTTTTGGAATCAGCAAATGATGGAGAATAAGATAAACGTAAATTTGGATCGTTTTATACATTTTTATTTTTTTTTACAATTTTCAGATTTTTAATGACCAAAGTCATTAATTAATTTTTAAGCCACCAAGCTGAAATGCAATACCGAATCCCGGGCTTCGTCGAAGATTACTTGACCAAAATTTCAACCATTTTAGTTGAAAAATGAGGGCGTGACAGTGCCGCCTCAACTTTCACGAAAAGCCGGATATGACATCATCAAAGACATTTATCAAAAAAATGAAAAAAACCTTCGGGGATATCATACCTAGGAACTCTCATGTCAAATTTCATAAAGATCGGTCCAGTAGTTTGGTCTGAATCGCTCTACACACACACACGCACACACAGACACACACGCACAGACAGACAGACAGACCGACACACATACACCATACCCTCGTTTCGATTCCCCCTCGATGTTAAAATATTTAGTCAAAACTTGACTAAATATAAAAATGGGTAGGCACTAGAGTGAATACGTGATTATGTGGCTGCATGAATAGATCATGGGAGCTGCAATGCACGCTCACCAACCAGGACGTTTACCGGCAAACACTGTCGAGTGTGTGTGCAGTGGTGACGACACACTGTGTAGACTTGTGAAAATAAAACAGCATGTAAGGTTATCACCCCCTACCCCAGCCTGAGCAAACCAGGATACATAATCATCCTACAGCGGAGGCGGCAATTACAATACACTCACTAAGCACACACTTAAGTGCATACTAAAATAAATGCATCAAAACGAAAAGTAAACAGCAAAATAAATAAAACAATGACTACAGCAATGAATGGACGAATAAATGAATGAATGCCTCGACCACTCCATCCCTCAATCAATTCATCCTTGCATCACTCACTCAATCACTCACCCACTTGCTTCCTCAAGCAGTCAATCATTCAATCAATCAATCAATCAATCATTCAATCAATCAATCAATCAATCAAATAAATAGTCAATAAATAGATAAATAAATATATTAAACGACAAATTGAGAAGGAATGTGCACGGATCCCACAGGAAAGCCGGAACCAATTTGTGATGGGGATCAGAATAGTTAACACAACAAGGAAGTTCCATTTAAGCACGAGTCCACTTTATTACATGTCATGCGCACACTGCAAATGATGTGGCGACTATTGTGTTGACATTTACTATGAGACTGAGTGTGCAGTGCAACAAGTAGAACTAATACCCCCATTCCACACATCCGTTCTAGCTTCCGTTCCCGGCCGTCCTAAGGACGGCTGCTACTACGATCAGACGCTGCGCAAACAGCCGTTTTTGGCATCCTTGCGCTCCAATAGCGTTCTGTTAACGATCGTAATGATGCTGCACAGTTGAAACGTCGACCATATACGTTTTCGATAGCGATACAATACTGTTCTTCACCGTTCTCTTCCGTTCTAGCTACGATGATTAGCGTCCGAGCAACGTTCAATAGTGATCCGATACCATTTCGTTACCGCGTCAACCGTTCTGTACCATTCTTTGACGATACCACAGCGACTGTAACGTGCTGGTTGCATTCCATTAGTGTTCTGTTACCGTTGTTTGTGAGGATTTGCCGAAAATATTTAAAGCTGAGCACATAATCTGCCAATATGCTGGACAACAAGATGGAATGAGATGTGTTCTGATTCTTATTGCTTTAAAAGTCGAGCGGTAAAAATATGGAACAGGAAGTTTGTGACATTATTTTTTTCCCCGCATTTTTTTTCCAATGAGAGGTCAGTCGGGGATCTCTATTGGAATGGTTTGGACGATATCAGAACGTAATGGAAACGTTCATGACATGCTACGAGAACGTTTGAAAATTGGCTTGTCAGATTGGAACGGCTTCAGGACGTTTCGGGATCAGTATGGGAACGACGGGGAACGGTATGAGAGTGCTAGTGCGGTGGTAGCCGCTCACTTCCGATGCGTTAGCGCTGAGTTACCATTGCGTTAAGTTCCATTTACGATCCATGAGTTCCGTTACCGATGTGTTGCGTTAAGTTCCATTCTGTTCATTTGGCACGGGCTGAGAATGGCTATCATTTTGAACATGCAGCCCGACCTCACCCGTCCAAACCGTTCCTACCGTTTAACGGAGTTCCGTTACCGTCCATTGACGTTCCATTTAGGTCCCCTACCGATCCCTCCCATTCCCGTGCCGTTCCTTGGTCGATACGGGAACAGGACCTAGAACGGATGTGTGGAATGGGGGTATAGGCTGATCAGACCCTTGACACGGACCCCAAGTGGTGTTAGAATAGTACGGGGCGAGTGGCCGGAAGGGCGACGGTGGATGGGATGGGTGTGTGTGGGGGGGGGGGGGGGGGAGGGGGGCAGGGCATTTGAACTATTATATACTATTCTGTTTGAGGGGGGGACGTTGAGTTTGAGTATGCAGACGACAACAATACAAAAACAAAACTGGTCACGGTATATAGTTACCAAACGTAATGACACAGTGATCGGTACACCCGCAGACACACAGAAAAACACAACACACACATACAAAACACGTACGCACGCACGCACGCACGCACGCATATACACCACACACACACACACACACACACACACACACACACACACACACACACACACACACACACACACACACAAACTACACACCATTCGGATTTGTGTTGTAATTTACGCTTGGGTTTGTGAAGAACTCGGTCAGGCGTTCCTTTCAGACAATCTGGTATTGGCACTGTGCACGAGAATTACAAAGCAATACAGTTTGTGAGGTTATGAGCTTGTGTGTGTGTGTGTGTGTGCTTTAGTTTTTTAACAGTGTATATAATTACAAACAAAATTAACAGCATTAACATCACGGTTTACTGTATGCTTTATCTACAATAATATCGATTACGATTGAAAATACATTTGAACCGAACTGTGGGAACGAGCAAACAACTCTCTGCAAGAGTTATCGTAACGTTTTTCTTCAGAAGTTTAGCAAATATTAATGGAAACAACCTAAATGAACTGTCCGAAGATGAAACATAACAATTAACTGAAAATGATAAAATGCAAACACTACCATGATTTTCACAAGTTGTATTTGCAGAAGCATTGAATAGGGATGGATAAGGAATAGTCAATATTTGTTCAGTTGTTAAAATTGCTGATTAAACATTTATGACAGGTTAAAAAAAAAAAATAAAACGATTGTACTTTGTTATACAAGTTGGCATGGCAATGTTCATTAACCTTCGCCGGTGGTCGTGGGTCCGTGTGGACCCAGAAGGGTGTTTAATTGAAAATATTTCTTAAACTAGTTGGAATGTTTTAATGAGCTTTTAAGAATGCCTCATGCACATAAACGCTCTTATGTCCTAACATTTCAGCGAGAAGTAATTAACAAAAAAGGTCATATTTAGACTACAAAAATCGTGAGGCCGTGTGGACCCATGTTTCCCAAAGAAGGAAATGACAAGCATGGGTCCGCACAGCCCCACGATGACTTCCGTGTGTAGTCGATAACCCGGACGGGCGAAGGTTAAATAAGACAGTCACGTCACCTGTCATATGAAAAAAAAGACATGTCTCACAAACAATATCAGCATTCGACTAAATGGCTCATGCTTGATATCTTTTTTCTCGACATGTCTATCATTTGCTAACAGTCAGCACATTAGAAATAACTCGTAATATAACACTCCTCAGTGCATCATATCAGACTACCACATCATATCAGACGCTCTCATTATATCAGACTCTCACATATTATCAGACTCTCACATTATATAAAACTCTCACATTATATCAGACTCTCACATTATATCAGGATATCACATTATATCAGACTCTCACATTATATCAGACTCTCACATTATATCGGACTCTCACATATCAGACTCTTACATTATATCAGACTCTCACATTTTGTCAGACTCTCACATCATATCAGTCTCTCACATCATATCAGTCCCTCACATCATATCAGACTCTCACATTATATCAGACTATCACATCATATCAGACTCTCACATTATATTAGACTAGCATATTTTATGCAATTTATATCGCGCACATATTCAAGGCGCAGGGATTTATTTATGCCGTGTGAGATGGAATTGTTTTACACAATACATCACGCATTCACAGCGGCCAGCAGATCGCAGCCATTTCGGCGCATATCCTACTTTTCACGGCCTATTATTCCAAGTCACACGGGTATTTCGGTGGACATTTTTATCTATGCCCATACAATTTTGCCAGGAAAGTACACGAAGGGACCCCGGTTTTTCGTCTCATCCGAAAGACTAGCACTTGAACCCACCACCTAGGTTAGGAAAGGGGGGAGAAAATTGCTAACGACCTGACCCAGGGTCGAACTCGCAACCTCTCGCTTCCGAGCGCAAGTGCGTTACCACTCGGCCACAAAAGTAAAAACTTAGCCCTATAAAAACTGTAATGCAAACCCGAAGGTTTCCATGAACATACAGACAATCGGAAACCACCAGACCCCATCACAAACAGAATTCCACAATACACCGGTGTTGACTTAAAGGCCAACAACTCGGGTGCAGAGTCTGCTGTGAAAGGAGCGGTAGCCTCCCCTGTCACAATTATATCAAACTTTTTTTAAGCATTGGAGATGGGGTGGTTGAGTGGAGGAGGGGGAGAAAACATAGTAAATATGGCACAGTTGTGATCACAACAATCCATTACAAAACAACACGTGAGCTTAACTAACACCAAACAATATTCTGGAAAAAATCCAAGCTTATGCAAATGTACACGACTTGCAAAACAGAAGCAGGAAATAAGTTCCGAACATAAAGCAGCTGTGCAAGCTATAACAGAGTTTCTAAAATCATTCGGGTGTTATTCACATAAAGGCTCTCTGTTATCTTGAAGAGACATCATTTCTGGCGAAAACAAACTTAACAGTAGGACGTTTGAGATGTCAGTTCGGGAGATGAATATACTTTTATGTGATGACACTGGTGCTTAAAAACTGATTCTGATAAAACGGTCTGAAGTGTTCACAGTGATTTCCAATGTCAACAATCACCTTATTGCAAGACAAATGGTGAAATTGGCAAACATAAACATGTAATAATCTTTCTATTTTGTTCAAAGTAGCTACACATATCGAGAAATCCCCCCAAACCAGTTTCAAAACGATTGTTTCCTAAACTATCGTGTCACGTCTGGTTATAATAACACAACAAATGAGCTGGATCGATCATTGTACAACCGATCAACAAAACTTTACGGACAGAAAGTTAGAGAACAGACACAATGACATGTCACAATCCATGTATAGTACATTTCACAATATTAAAATTATCATTGCTATCAGCAATTTCGGGATGAAGCCTAAAGAATAGAGTGGGAGGTTACGGAGGGAGAAAGAGGGGAGGGGGGAAAAGGGGGTGGGGAAGGAGGAGGGGAAAACAGAGGGAAGGGGGTAGGGAGAGAGAAGGGGGTGGGATGAGATGAGGAGAGAAAGGAGGGCAGGGGGTGAGGAGGGAGGAGGGGAGAAAAGAGTGGGATGAGACGAGGAGAGAAAGGAGGGAAGGGAGAAAATATGGAATGGGGTGGGGAGGGGGGCAGGGAGGGAGAAGAGAGGGAAGGGATAGGGGAGGGAGAAGGAGGTGGGGAGGGAGGAGGAAAGGGAGAAGGTGGTGGGATGAGATGAGGAGAGAAAGGAGAGAATGGGGTTGCAAACACTGTTGTTTGAAATTGTAGATATGTACAGTTCATATAGTTCGTTTTGATTCTCCTCAGCAGCCTCCTCTTGTCACCTTGCAATGATTCCTTTACGTGTTTGCATAGATGTTGTTTGATTTGTTGAAATTTTGGACCACTTCGTAGCAGTATCTGTACTGTTCCTGGAACACACACACGAATATATTTTAAGAGAGAGAGAGAGAGAGAGAGAGAGAGAGAGAGGGAGAGAGAGAGAGAGAGAGAGAGAAAGAAAGAGAGAGAGAGAGAGAGAGAGAGAGAGAGAGAGAGAGAGAGAGAGAGAGAGAGAGAGAGAGAGAGAGAGAGAGAGATAATAGCAATGCACTTATGTTAACTGTAGCCCACAAATAAATGGACGACAGACGATCCCTTGTCAAACACACACACACACACACACACACACACACACACACACACACACACACACACACACACAAACATACACACACACTCACACACACACACACACACAAACACACACACACACACCCACACACACATATACACACATATACACACACACGCACACACACATACACACACACACACACACACACACACACACATACACACACTAACACATATGCGCGCAAACACACACACACACACACACACACACACTTACACACACGCGCGCACACACACAGAGACCCCCCCCCCCCCACACACACACACAATCTCATCAACTGACAACAGAGGTGAGGGCCTCAGGTCTGACAGTGTGCAGCTGTCTAACGGCCATGTACACGTCAAGCTCTGCGTCACACGTCATTCGGCTGATGACGTCCCACAGTGCACACACCACGCCGCTCTGTGACGCTCCGTCACTGTGGATAATCGTACAGGTTAGAAATGTTTACTCTTCAGACATTAGTATAATGAATAAAGAGCCTCGGAAACCATAGGTATTTACACAAACACAAACTACCAACCATTCAAATATAAAAGAGTAGCAATTATTCTAGCGTCAAAGAAAAAACAAACATCAAGCCCTTTTTTAAAACAAGAGGCGAAGCCATCAAGGCTCACGTAAGAAATCGACAAACAGTAACACACACACACACACACACACACACACACACACACACACACACACACACACACACACACACACACACACACACACACACACACACACACACACACACACACACAGAAAGAGCATAGGTGAAACTGTGCAAGAAAGCGAGACACTAGATCTAGATTTGTCTGTCTGCATGTAGCCTACTTACAGGGACACGACTGCCAACTAGTCTCGGCCCGCTCAAAATAATAATGACCGAGACTTTCAGTACTTCCTTCGCGTGACGTCTAACCCTCTTACGTCATAATGTGACGTCAATGTAATGTGACGTCTTCAAATGTTAGAGTTTCTACCACAGACATACACACGCACGCACGCACGCACGCACATACGCACATACGCACGCACGCACAGACAGACAAAGTTACGATCGCATAGGCTACACTTACGTGAGCCAATAATGAAGCACACTCTGCTTTTAGTAAATCCTTATTTTTACTAGAGTATCAATGTTGGTAACTTACATGCACTGTACAATGACAGGCTTGCCTCCCCTGTCGTTGTGTGACGTGTGCAGAGAGGTGAGGAGTTGAAGCAGGTCCGCCATGTTGTCTGCCACCTGTCCTGTCCACCCCTCGTAATGCAGCACTCTCACTTCTCTGCTGGTGTCCTGTGATAGGATACACTGAACAGTGAGGCTGATTCTCACCAGCTTGTGGACCGGTTGTTCTCTCAGTTGCACATTGTTTTCCAGCGTTTTATATTATTATCTAACGTGTTAATTGTGCGGGCATCCCACTACGAAAATCAAGCAGGAACACTTTTCTGGCGTGCTTTGTAACTTATTAGAATAAAGTATCCATTAATAGGGCAAAGCAAAATATTCAAGATAAAGCTTCTGAATGTGTTTCTGACAATGTAAGAATCTTTACTTTGAAAGATAGTTCGAGATTTATCCCAGTGAATAAATGCAACGGCTATTAATTGAGCCTGATATACAACTCATTCATGTAAAGGGAGTCAACGAACCTATAAAAAACAATGAAAACAGGTAACTTATCAAAGTGATCGGTGTGGTACTATTTCAACTTTATTCAAACACACAATTCACGCATCAAATTCAGTAAACTCAAGAACAACACTAAACGCGTTAAATACCCGAGAGAATGGTACACATTAACTGTCAATAAAACGTATTACCCAGTAAATGTTGCTGTATAATATGGACTGAAGGGAATAACAGGGGGTGCACACGAGAGCATGTTTTGACTGTGAAAGAAAGTTTGAGCTTGGCACAATAAGATGTTTGTTTTTAAAATGTCCACACACACAAACTACAGTAATTGATAGCGAGAGTATACTACATGGAAGCCTTACGTCTGTCTTCATTTCCAGCATGTAGCTGCAAAGAGAGTCGCCCAACCTCGTCATGGATCTGAGTTTGATGGTGTAAGGACCCGTATGTACCGTAGACGTGGCATCCTTGGGCCAGTACCGACACATGTCCTGTGGAACCGACACAACCATCAGATTAAGTTTGCATGTGTGTATAAAACAAGCTCGAAAAACATGTAATGTATATAATGTCAAGAGGAGTTATGATATATTCCTATATTGTGTAAAACTAAGATAAAATGTAGTTTGTCTTTTGTCAAACGAACAGTATTGTGGATCACGTATGAGTCTATTGGATTAAACTGAAGTGTGTCCTTTTATAATACTAATGGTATGTACATCATGTCGAGTGTGACACTACTGCTTACTTCCTTTTGAATTTATTTTAAAGAGCATAAACAAGTAAAGATATGAATGATCTGAAATCAAGGTGGTCTACACACATCTTTGACTATGTCAGCAAATTATATTAAAGATTACCTTCTTTCCCTCTACAGCACCAATGCTGACGATGGTATTGACGTCACATCCGTCCACCAGCCGCCAGAAGTCCACCAGTGTGTCTTGCAGTGGAAGTTGCGTCATGATGCTACCTCGCTGCTGAAGGAATGTCTAAACAAAGACAAATGTACTGTCAGGTGATAGAAATAAGTTTAGGATGGCGCATATTATACGAGAGAGCTAGATTTGTGCGTAACAACATGCAAACAAAAATGTGTGATTTGTTTCTTGCTATCTGGGTTCAGTCAGATACAACAACATTAAGACTACGATTTAACTGTACAATAAAGCCTTACAATAACACAAACTACACAACCACTGTGTTTCAAATACTCTTTAAATCTATGTTACGACAATTTGATATGCTATCAAATGGTGTTCTTAAGTATCGAGTCTAAGGTATGCTGGTCATGGAAACGATGATATAAGTCGTGTAGAAGTAGTTGGAAGTTCGGGTATACTTTGAATTTGTTGAATTCGTTAATTAGCTATATATTTGCTCTGAACGCTACTTGCCTATCTTGCCAAAAAACATCACTTAAAGCATGTTCTCAAAAAGTCTTACCGCCATGTAGACAGCGTTGATGTACTGGTTCCTGCCCTTCATATGCTTGGTGAGATACACCAGGTGCTTGTCGTCTGTAAACGTGACATGTAAACATGTACAAACATCAAACATGCACTCACATGTCCACATACTGATTATGAGCCTGACTTTCACAAAACACTTATGTGACACAAGCTGATTTTTAAAGTAAGATGATGTATACAAGTTCTGTTAATTGACACTGTACAACATTACTGACATTAAATTAAGTGTAAGTTTAAGACACACTCGATTGGATGGGCTGGGGTGCACAAACCGAAAGTTGTTGCTACCCAAACGGGAGAGAACAAACCGCGGGTTCTGATTCTTTGAAACACATCTCAGTTTCAACCAATCCAACACACTGTGGGTGGCTCCCGGTTGGATGGAAACTTTGTCGTGCACCTCAGCCCTGATGTCTAACTCAACTTGACGGCTTCGTTAGACAATCAACGTTATTTCGTGTGGAAGAAAACGTCATACGACCGAGTCTGAATGAAGAAAAAAGAGATGATAGAGAGGGAAGCAATCACACACTGACTGAAAACTGTAGTCAGAGAACTGTATTACAAAAGAATAAAGGTGTTAGACAAAGCCTACTCTCACAACCTGTCTCTTATACAAACACTTCCGACGCAGACTGCATTTAATGGAATCAAAAACAGATTTTAAAAAAAAACACATTCGCATTGTCTGGCACAAGACTGCCGACAGGAAGAACAGAAGACATGTGAGGATGTTAAGATGCTCGGCTCACCAGGCAATGCATCAGGGTTGCGGTTCTTGGCCCTGTTTTCCTTCATATTGGCCGTGGTGTATGTCGGGGCTGTCCGCATCTTGCACAATGTCTGACCACAATACAAGTGTAAACAGTAAACTGCAACTCCCACTATCCCTTCACACTCGTAAAGGAAGACACACACACGCAGACAGGCATTCACTTTAACAAAGAAACGCACACGAAGACAGACATACATTTTAACACACAAAATACAGGCAGACAGACAAACAGACAGACGTACACATAAACGCGCACATGCACGCATACACACAAGCATACACACAAACATACAAACATACAAACATGCTTCAAAAATAAACACTGTCAGCCCAATTTTAAAGAAAAGATGACCGTTGGTGAGACAAACATTATTAGAAAAAAGCACTGAAGACATTTTACTCACCGAGAAAAAGAAAACACCAAGTGACACAGTTTTCATTTCAGTTTGACCTTTCTCTCTCTGCTTTATTTGTTTGCTTGACTGCTGTTTGCTTGACTGCTGTTTGTTTGACTGCTGTTTGCTTGACTGCTTGCTTGACTGCTGTTTGCTTGACTGCTTGCTTGACTGCTGTTTGCTTGACTGCTTGCTTGACTGCTGTTTGTTTGACTGCTGTTTGTTTGACTGCTGTTTGCTTGACTGCTGTTTCATGACTGCTGTTTGTTTGACTGCTGTTTGTTTGACTGCTGTTTGCTTGACTGCTGTTTGTTTGACTGCTGTTTGTTTGACTGCTGTTTGTTTGACTGCTGTTTGTTTGACTGCTGTTTGTTTGACTGCTGTTTCATGACTGCTGTTTGCTTGACTGCTGTTTGTTTGACTGCTGTTTGTTTGACTGCTGTTTGCTTGACTGCTGTTTGCTTGACTGCTGTTTGTTTGACTGCTGTTTGTTTGACTGCTGTTTGTTTGACTGCTGTTTGTTTGACTGCTGTTTCATGACTGCTGTTTGTTTGACTGCTGTTTGCTTGACTGCTGTTTGTTTGACTGCTGTTTGACTGCTGTTTGTTTGACTGCTGTTTGCTTGACTGCTGTTTGCTTGACTGCTGTTTGTTTGACTGCTGTTTGCTTGACTGCTGTTTGTTTGACTGCTGTTTGCTTGACTGCTGTTTGTTTGACTGCTGTTTGTTTGACTGCTGTTTGCTTGACTGCTGTTTGCTTGACTGCTGTTTGCTTGACTGCTGTTTGTTTGACTGCTGTTTGTTTGACTGCTGTTTGTTTGACTGCTGTTTGACTGCTGTTTGTTTGACTGATGTTTGTTTGACTGCTGTTTGCTTGACTGCTGTTTGTTTGACTGCTGTTTGCTTGACTGCTGTTTGTTTGACTGCTGTTTGCTTGACTGCTTGCTTGACTGCTGTTTGCTTGACTGCTTGCTTGACTGCTGTTTGCTTGACTGCTGTTTGTTTGACTGCTGTTTGCTTGACTGCTTGCTTGACTGCTGTTTGCTTGACTGCTTGCTTGACTGCTGTTTGCTTGACTGCTGTTTGTTTGACTGCTGTTTGTTTGACTGCTGTTTGTTTGACTGCTGTTTGTTTGACTGCTGTTTGTTTGACTGCTGTTTGTTTGACTGCTGTTTGCTTGACTGCTGTTTGTTTGACTGCTGTTTGTTTGACTGCTGTTTGCTTGACTGCTGTTTGTTTGACTGCTGTTTGCTTGACTGCTGTTTGCTTGACTGCTGTTTGTTTGACTGCTGTTTGCTTGACTGTTGTTTGCTTGACTGCTGTTTGACTGCTGTTTGCTTGACTGCTGTTTGTTTGACTGCTGTTTGACTGCTGTTTGCTTGACTGCTTGCTTGACTGCTGTTTGCTTGACTGCTTGCTTGACTGCTGTTTGCTTGACTGCTTGCTTGACTGCTGTTTGCTTGACTGCTGTTTGACTGCTGTTTGCTTGACTGCTGTTTGTTTGACTGCTGTTTGACTGCTGTTTGCTTGACTGCTGTTTGTTTGACTGCTGTTTGACTGCTGTTTGTTTGACTGCTGTTTGCTTGACTGCTGTTTGCTTGACTGCTGTTTGCTTTTTACATTTAGTCCAGTTTTGACTAAAATGTTTTAACATAGAATGGGAATCGAGACGAGGGTCGTGGTTTATGTGTGCATGTATGTATGTACGTACGTACGTATCTATACATGTATGTATGTGCGTGTGTATGTGTAGAGCGATTCAGAGAAAACTACTAGACCGATCTTTATGAAATTTCACATGAGAGTTCCTGCCATGGGTATGATATCCCCGGACGTTTTCTTCATGTTTTCGATAAATGTCTTTGATGACGTCATATCCGGCTTTTAGTGAAAGTTGAGGCCGCACTGTCACGCCCTCATATTTCAACCAAATAGATTGACATTTTGGTCAAGCAATCTTCGACAAAGTCTGGACTATGGGATTGAATTTCAGCTCCGCAGCGTCAAACGTAGTTAATTAGTTTGCTCATTACAGTTGTCATTACAACCAATTTTTCATTAAAAGATTTAAAAATGATTGCATCATATTCCCTAATTTCTCTGATTTCAAAAACATATGCATAATTATGTTATGTTTACTATACAAAAAAATGTGCTTAGAATTAAAGACAATAGGTTTAAGTAAGTACTGCGTTCGCGCGCTACGCGGAGACGAGCGTGACCCGTCTCGGTTTTTTGGTGTGGTTAGTCGAGACTATTTTAATATGGTCTCGACGATGACTGTTTTTTGGTGTTAATCTGTTACTTTGATGCCGACAGCTTGACTTAATGTTTTTATATCGCTTCACGCGACTTGTTTGGTTTATTTTCCTTTTCCTAAATGTTTTCCTAGCCGAGAAAGCTTCGAAAGGCGAGCACTTTGACACTGGATTTGTGCTATCTTTGTCCTTGTGAGTAAACATGTTTTTGTTGCAAAGCATTGACATCACAATTAACAGTCAAGCATTCAAGGTACACAGCAATCAAAGCAAAAACAACAACATACCAGACATACTGAGCCTCACCTCAAATTCTCGGTCAACCCTGGTGTGTGGCGTGTGATGGGTGACTGTGTGGGGGAGGACGGTGTCCATGTCTGACATCTGTATCCTGCTGTCTCCACTCATGTAGGCCTCCACCACTGCCTCGTGAAGAAACGCGTACTGACCCTGAACACACAACTCGTACCGGTATCATTTCTGCATGCGTGTGTTGTTTGGATCAGGGTTTCATTGAAGCTATGTGTAACTTGAATTAAAATAAAAAGTGGTTTTAAATGACATTAATTGACGGTATTAATTCTGCATGCATGGGTTGTTTAAACCAGGGTTTCATAAACATACGTGATCAACACTTATTGTGGCTTTTATTACACAATTAATTCAGAAGTTTTCATGTTGTTGCCTTGACCTTTACCTTGTTCTGCACCATGTGGCACCGGTCATCCCTCAGTCTGTCCACAGTGTTGTACATGTTCACTTCCGCTTCCTGCTGCGTTTTGTCGTATATGATGTCCAGTGCGATGAAGGTTCCGGTTCTGCCTACCCCAGCACTGATGCAAGTCAGACAATACAAAATAATTATATGAAATATTTGAGTAACGAATTCATTAATGTATTTATTATTCAGTTCTTAACATAATGCATTTTTATTTTTCTGGTTTGTTTGCTCGCTGGTGAATTCTAATAAACAAAATATTGTTTCTAAAGCAAAGACTGTCAGCCCTACTTTCTTTAAACTATATTATTCTGGAAGGAAACTACGGAAAAGTATCAACACTTGCCTGCAGTGCACAACAAGGGGCGGGGCTTGAGCTGTGCGTGGAGCACGTGACCTGACGTAACGCCAGAAACTGACAAGGGGCGTGGTGGCGGGCACCTCATGGTCCCTCCAGCTCTGGTAGTGGTACTGCTTCACACGCCGCTTCTCTGAGCCCTGCAGGCAAGAATCGATCAAACATTTTTCTCCTCAAGGTTTTGACATTTCAAATTTAGCAGATTTTAAGGAAAGATTATGCAGTAGCTTGATTATGTTTATGTGACAGGGGAGGCTACCGCTCCTTTCACAGCAGACTCTGGACCCGAGTTGTTGGCCTTTAAGTCAACACTTCTGGATTGTGGAATTCTGTTTGTGACGGGGTCTGGTGGTTTCCGATTGTCCGTATGTTCATGGAAACCTTCGGGTTTGCATAACAGTTTTTATAGGGCTAAGAAATTGGCCCTAATATTTTCAATCCTGTTTGATTGCACTTCGCCTCCCGAGGTGATCGTAGTGTTACGGCACTCGGTTACATTTAGTTTACAATTATTGAAGAATCATAGTGCACAACTAACCTCGGATTGTTTGAGGTCAAAGGTCCTGACGACGAAGTGAGCTCTGGTCTCCTCCTCCACCCCCGTCACCTCCATGTGTCCAGTGGTCAGCCTGTCTCCCTGGGCCGGCCAGTACTCGTAGCACTTGGGCTGTGTGACAAGGATTATATAAGCAAACAATAAAACTGAAACACCTATTTGTGCACATACTACGATGACAACAAAACACTTCTGTGCGCACACAATAATAGTAAAACAGAATTATACCTCTTTGCGCACACATACGACTGAGACAAAACTCTTCTACACCAACTACACTTTTCTGACAGACACCAGTCATATACACTGCAATAACATTATGTCCCCTCCCTGAAACAACATTTTAATTATCAGACCTTCATCTTTTATATTGAACATTCGTCAGCACCAAGATCGGTCTCACTTGAAATGTCTGATTGTGTTGTCTTTACCTTGTTCCCCTCCTTGACATTTGTGAGCATGACGATATCAGTGACCCCCTCTTGCCATACCATCCGCCAGAAATCGTCCACTGTGTTGTCTCTCGGTCCCTGGGCAGCGATGTAAGCTTTCTCCATCTGATATCCCTGCAGGAGAGTTACACGGGTACCAATGAATCACCAAGGTCAGTTTGTCATCAAGCATACCTACACAGTTAAACATGCCCAGCAACTAAATCTCAGGTTTTATGTTTACGATGGTAAACTGAAACCACTAAAGTTATGTCATCAAGCCGTTGCTATCCTACTCATCTACTACTACTACTGCTGCAGAAGTTGATGATGTTACTGCTACGACTACTTCTATAGTCGAGCCTGCCCTTGCGGACACCCATCTAAAGGGACACCGTGTCTATAACGACTACTTCTATAGTCGAGCCTGCCCTTGCGGACACCCATCTAAAGGGACACCCTGTCTATAACGACTACTTCTATTGTCGAGCCTGCCCTTGCGGACACCCATCTAATGGGACACCCTGTCTATAACGACTACTTCTATAGTCGAGCCTGCCCTTGCGGACATCCATCTAAAGGGACACCTTGTCTATAAAGACTAATTCTATTGTCGAGCCTGCCCTTGCGGACACCCATCTAATGGGACACCGTGTCTATAACGACTACTTCTATAGTCGAGCCTGCCCTTGCGGACACCCATCTAAAGGGACACCGTGTCTATAACGACTACTTCTATAGTCGAGCCTGCCCTTGCGGACACCCATCTAAAGGGACACCGTGTCTATAACGACTACTTCTATAGTCGAGCCTGCCCTTGCGGACACCCATCTAAAGGGACACCGTGTCTATAACGACTACTTCTATAGTCGAGCCTGCCCTTGCGGACACCCATCTAAAGGGACACCCTGTCTATAACGACTACTCCGAAGAATCCCAGACGACTTTGTCTCCTACATAATTCACCTTTACGTCATGTCCACCTGTCTAATGAATCCAAAGACCACTTTTGGTCACTCTCTTTGGTGATTGATGTAGACATGAATGATGTACTTCTGTTTCTACTTCCATCACGACCAACACTGCCACTACTACCACTTCTACTGCTGCTGCCTCTACTACAGTATCACCATTCGCCATCATAGTAATAACTGCTACGGCCAGCAGAGCTGCTGCAGCTGCCCATGATACGTCCTTGTCAACCTCATCCTCTCTCTGCTATTAAGTCTTCCTCCTTCTCTTCCAAATCATATTCCTCGATCACATACTACACTGGTGGGAAGACACCACTATAAGCCGTAGGATTGTTGGCGTTTCTCTCGGTCCTTGGGCGGCCGGCAAAGTACGCTGTTGGCGTTTCTCTCGGTCCTTGGGCGGCCGGCAAAGTACGCTGTTGGCGTTTCAGCGCTTTGAGCAGGGTTACATCCGGGGTACATGCGCTTTAGAAATATTATGCATTTTCATTGTTGTTGTTTGTATTAATATATGGATGTTAACTGTATGAATATGTAAACAATAATAAAGCATTGTTTAAACCAAATACTGAACTCACCCTGACAAAGCTGGCGTTGACGTAGTCCGATGCATCGTCCCCATCCACTTGTTCCAGCTCCACCCGGTTCTTGTCGTCTGCGGAAACACATTCTTCAGTCACACATGATCACATTGCGATCTCGTCCTTTCCTATTAAAAGTGAAACAAAACGCCAAAGCGACACCAGC
>NW_027127522.1:12500-16773 GCF_037325665.1 Littorina saxatilis | reverse complement strand
CTGGCTTGGTGGATGGCTTTAAATCTGTCTGTCTGACAAAGGGTCTGCCTATCTTCTAGCCTACTCGCCTTTCCTTCTGTCGGCCTGCCTGTTCGTGTTTTCATCTAATTTTTCCACAAAACTCTACAACAAAAACAACACAAAAGTCTGTTCTTAAATTATTGATAGGGATGATGAGTCCTGTCAAAATATTTCCTGAGGAAATTATTGCGTCGACGAGCCCAGCCATAACAGATTTATCTTCAAACTTCTTTAGTCCACCTCAGCGAGCACATTCAACCCTTTTTCACAGAGGCCGCTCTCCCAAGCGTAAGATGATAAACGTAAAATCGATATCGTCAAGCTCACAGATCGATCGTCCTAAACTGCCGGACATGAGGACACAAAAGGAGTATCAATCTTGTGTGTGAAGGTGATACTGTGTTTTCGACATGCGATCCGTGGAAAGAAAAAGAAGTGACACGAAAAAGTGACAGTCAGACGATTTGCACGTGCTCTGTGGCGAGACAGCTGAGAAATAATCCGTTGTTGATGTTTTAGGGTGACGTACGTGTTTGGGGTTTTGTGCCTGAAAAAAGAAACCCGCAGCATTCACACAAAAAGAAAGTGGAATGTTCTCTCAAGACTTTATCATTTGAAAGTTGATAGAGGTACGTGGATTTGGTTTTGCGTCTAAAAAAAAAGACACCCAGCGGCATTCAAACAAACACAAAGTTGAATGTTCTCTCAAGTAAATGGTGTCAAGACTTAAATTACTTGAAAATTGATAGACGTACGTGTATAAGGTTTAGCGTGCAAAAACAAACCCAGCAGCATTCAAACCAAAACAAGTAGTGGAATGTTCTCTCAAGTAAAATGTATTCAGACTTAATTAATTTAAATTTGATAGCAGTCGTTGTTGGTGTTATCATCGCTGTTGTACCCGATCTCATAGATCATGTTTTTTAGGCCCTCACACCGCCGTCGCCATGATTATCCTCAGCAGTATATTTATCTTAACTGTGCATGCAATATACACTCACAAAGTCCACATTCTCCTTGCCTTTTTTCCATGTTTTCGTGGGGAAAAACGCGGAACATCCGCATTTATAAAACAAGCACCGGTGTTTAGGTCTTCGCAAAACAAACCAAAAAAACAACAACAAAGAACAAAAATCTGTCCTCCAACATGCCAACGCCTATTGTAAAGAATTATATTTTTCTTCTGCTAAAAATAATTGGACATCGCATGTGATAAGTCAAAGCACACACGCACACACATTTTCCAAGCAGACTGGTATTTTAAGAGTCATTGTCAAGCTCTTTTGTTTTCAGAAATTGGGCATTGCATGCGATAAGTCTAGATCTTCGCCAAAGCAAACCTCCAAACAGACTGGCATTTTTAAGACTCATTGTAAACTGTCCATGTTTTTCTTCTGCGAAAATTCGACGTTGCATGCAATTTGATGTGGGAATGGAGACAGGAAACTGCGAAACAGGAAAGGAGGGCCTTGATTACAATCGCTTTAAAGGATCTACGCAACTTTACGGAAAAAAGGTACACACCACATTATCTTACTAAAATGCGTCTGTTTTGATTGAAGAGCTATGCGATTCTCCTTCTTCTTCTTCTTCTTCTTCTTCTTCTTCTTCTTCTTCTTCTTCTTCTTCTTCTTCTTCGTTCATGGGCTGAAACTCCCAGGTTCACTCATGGTTTTGCATGAGTGTTTTTGTTCGTGTATGGCCGTTTTTACCCCGCCATTTAGGCAGCCATACGCCGATTTCGGGGGAGGTATGCTGGGTATTTCCGTGTTTCTATAACCCACCGAACTCTGACATGGGTTACGGGATCTTTTCCGTACGCGCTTGGTCTTGTGCTTGCGTGTACACACGAAGGGGAATAAGGCACTAGCAGGTCTGCACATAAGTTGACCTGTGTATGTTTTTATGCAATCGCTAAGCGATTTGAGACTCTGACCATTATTTCTGGTATAGCGAACGCAACCGCTGTCGTGTAAAAAATACATTGTTATTATGTCATCTCTTTTTGTTTTCCATGAAACTACACGGAGAATAAGCAAGATCTCGTGACAAGTATGGGTGGCGGAGAATAAGCAAGATTTCGTGACAAGTATGGGTGGCGAAGAATAAGCAAGATCTCGTGACAAGTATGGGTGGCGGAGAATAAGCAAGATCTCGTGACAAGTATGGGTGGCGGAGAATAAGCAAGATCTCGTGACAAGTATGGGTGGCGGAGAATAAGCAAGATCTCGTGACAAGTATGGGTGGCGGAGAATAAGCAAGATCTCGTGACAAGTATGGGTGGCGGAGAATAAGCAAGATCTCGTGACAAGTATGTGTGGCGGAGAAGGAAAATGAATGCAAATAAGACCAGACACAAAGGGGTAAAAAGAGACATCCGAACCCCAAACCCCCACCCCCCGTCACGCACGAAAAGACAATATAAAATGAATCGTTTGAGTAATATCATCAGTCTTTATGTCAGTCTAAGAAACTACCATCAATGTGTCGTAAAATATCATCGTTGAATTATCGATCGAAAATTAGTTAAACAATATAAAGACAGTCAAACGTACACTCACACACACACACACACACACACACAAACAGACACACACACACACACACAAACAAACACACACACACACAAACACACACACACACAAACACACACATGCTCAGACACACACACACTCACACACACTCACACACACTCACACACTCACACACACACACACACACACACACACACACACACACACACACACACACCAAAGCCAGAAACATATGCAATATCGTTTAACATGTGACGACCCCTTTAAGATACAGGATCAATTGCGTTGAAACACTCAACATCCTTATCGCGTTGCTAGTGTAATATCCGCCATTGCCACACCGTTTCCACCTCCAAACCCCGAAGAGCGTCGACCAGGGGAGACAACACACGCAATCCCTGACACAAGACACTTCTTGTCACAGCCTTAAATGCGAGACGCAAAAAAACCACAAAAAAAGGTGGAGCAAATTCGCTTTGATCATCCAACCCCTGCCCAAATTCTTTAATACCCTTCCACCCAACTACCCCCTCCCCTCCCTCCTATCCCTCCCCCCACCCTCCCCTCCAGACACCCAATCCTCTGCAACACACTCCCTCTTTAGAAATATAACCCTTGGACATGTGCAGAAAGGTGATAATAAGATCAGAGATCTCAGGGTTGTAAAGAGAAACCCCCTACTCCGAACCCTTGCCAGATTAACAGCACAACGATCGTGTCGGCTTAACGCGCTCTGAAGCCTCTTGACAAAGACAAAAAGATGAACCAATCGGGCTATTAGCACCCAATCATCAAAGACCGCTTGTGGCACTGTGCGGATCGGAAACGTTTTCGAGATGTTTTTGATGGTACAGTTGAAGACTTCTAAAAATCTGACAGAATCAGGTCTTAAAATGGCGGTAAATTGACAGAGGTTATAAACAGACAATCTGAAAAAGCAAGTTCTTAAAAGGAGGAAGTCTTAAATTGGGGGAGGGGGGGGGGTCCTAAAAGGGGGGTTCCACTGTAATGTTTTTTTACGCCCTCACGGTGACACCATTAGGGGCATGTTTATGGGTGTTACTCCGACCTGAGATGAGACACACAGGTGTATGTGTGTTGCGGTGTAATCGGCCACCTGCTTTTATGGCAGAATGACCGAGGACTTTTTACATGCCAATGTGGTGACTCGGGGGTGGGATATGGATACCGTCTCTGAGTCTGCACTTAAAGTTGACCCGTGCCCGCCCTGGCCTGGATCCGAACCCGTGACCATAGATTGTATTTGTTTTTGTTTTAAATGTTCTTTCTTTTTTTTTTCTTTTTTTTTACTTGTGGGTTTCACTTTATGTTCTGCAAAAAATTCAAGCAGTAGCTATTGTTTGCCGTTGCTGGGTTTCCAAGAACTCTGCACCCCCCCCCCCCCCACACACACACACACACACACACACATGACTTCCCTTGCCGTGTCTTATCAGTGTTGCTATTTCATTGTACAGTGCTGGTTTTATCCCCCAGCCAAAGTCGACAGTAATTTGTTTTCTTCGTCAGAAGATAAGCGACAGTGACCCTTTGTGAATTTCTGTGTGTGTGTGTTTGTTTGTTTTTGTCGATCAAACAAAATGCCTGACATTATACCATGCAACACTGGGTAGTTGCTTGCTTGGTGGCATGTTGGTTGGTGCTTTGATTGCTTGATCGATGTCCTTGTTTCTTATTTTGCTCTAAAGAAAGATACG
>NW_027127522.1:0-5000 GCF_037325665.1 Littorina saxatilis | reverse complement strand
TCCAGATACACACACACAAACACAAACACACACACACACACACACACACACACACACACACACACACACACACACACACACTCTGTTTGTCTGTCTGTCTGTCTGTTTGTCTGTCTTCGTCTTTGTCTGTCTCTGCCTCCCTCCGTCTCGCTGTCTATCTCTGTGTCTGTATCTCTGCCTATACCTATCTATCTATCTAACTCTCTCTCTCTCTCTCTCTCTCTCTCTCTCTCTCTCCTCTCTCTCTCTCTCTCTCTCTTCTCTCTCTCTCTCTCTCTCCTCTCTCTCTCTCTCTCTCCTCTCTCTCTCTCTCTCCTTCCTCCTCTCTCTCTCTCTCTCCTCTCTCTCTCCTTCATCTCTCTCTCTCTCCTCCTTCTCTCTCTCTCTCTCTCTCTCTCTCTCTCTCTTCTCTCTCTCTCTCTCTCTCTCTCTCTCTCTCACACTATCTCTCCCTGCCACTCTCTCTCCCTCCCTACCTCCCTCTATCTCTCTCTTTCTCCCCCTCTCACTTACTCTCTCTCACTCTATCTCTCTTTCTCTCTTCCACCTTCTCTCCCTCCCCCTCCCCCTCTCTCTCCCCCTCTCCCTTCTCACCTCCCTCTATCTCTCTCCTTAAAGCCCAACACTATGTCCACTCCTTCCTAGCAACACACTCAGTCACGCTAATGACACATCAAAATAGCCCAAGGCTGGAAAGGTAAACATACAAGACGAAAATACATACATGCAAACAAATCAAAAATAAACATGAAGAATGAGGTGATTACTGCTGGAAAGCAAACCCGACCTGTCTGTTTGCTTACATGAGTTGCTTAATTTGCCTCTCTGGTTATAAATCTAAAAACAGATGACTGCTAACGTTCCAAAATTCAGAATTAAAAAAACAACAAGAATTGTAGGTTATTGGAACGTTTAATTATTGACAAAACAAAATGTTACATTTACATTACGTCGACCCTCTGGTCTTTGAAGTAGACAAACAAACAAACACTTATGATACAATTAATAAATGTATCCCAAATTTGCAAGCGAGATTCATCGACGATATTTAGATAAGTTCTTTATTTGCATCATAAATGTTTGTCTTGGTTTTTGTTTATTCTCTCTGGTTATAATTCAGAATCATGAGTAAAGTCGAACACATTTCCCGTTTTAAGGCATAAAGGGTGTTTGTCTGTTGATAGCCCAAGTCACGTCATATCATTGCGTGATGCAACGAGTTATCCTCTAACAGTCCAACAGCCAGCTTTTGGCAAACTACAATGCACTTATCAGGTCCGAAGTTGCAGCTTTGTTTCTGCAGTTGTTCATGTAGCATGTTGCGTGACATCTAATACCCCCATTCCACACAACCGTTCTAGGTCCCGTTCCCGTACCGACCAAGGAACGGTGCGGGCACGGGAGGGATCGGGAGGGAACCGCAATGGAACGTAAATGATCGTTAACGGAACTGCTTAGAACGGTAGGGTCGGTAGGGACGATTGAGTTTGGGCTGCATGTTCACAATTTTAGCCGTTCCCTTCCCGATCTGAATGAACGGTAATGGAACCTTAACCCATCGGTAACGGAACGCTGGGATAGTTAAAGGAACTTAAAACAACGGTAACGCAACGGTAGCCCTCTCACACACTGAGGTGTCATACCCAAATTCCACACATCCGTTCTAGCTTCCGTTCCCAGCCGTCCTGGGGACGGCTGCCACTATGGTCAGACGCTGCTTAAAATTGCCAAAAAAGGCCGTTTGCGCAGCGTTCCATTGTTGTGGCAGCCGTCCTTGGTCGGTACGGGAACGGGACCTAGAACGGTTGTGTGGAATGGGGGTATAACTTAACGCGGTTCCTCCTTATTACGCACAGTGCTATCGTTGGTAGATGTACCACGCTGTTCTTTTCCATGACACAAAGCAAATCCAGATTCTGATTTTTCTGTGGTTATAAATATATAAACAGGAATTGCTTTGTTTTCAACACTACAACCACATGTCTCTGTCTCTCTCTCTCTGTTTTCCTCTTCTCCTTCTCTTTTTTTCTCTTCTCTGTTTGTCTGTGTGTCTGTGTGCCTGTGTCTGTGTGCCTGTGTGTGTGTGTGTGTGTGTGTGTACGTGTGTGTGTGTGTACGTGTGTGTGTGTCTCTGTCTGTGTCTGTGTGTCTGTGTGCCTGTGTCTGTGTGTGTGTGTGTGTGTCTGTGTGTGTCTGTCTGTCTGTCTGTCTTTCTGTCTGTCTGTCTCTCTCTCTGTCTCTCTCTCTCTCTCTCTCTTTCTCTCTTTCTCTCTGTCTGTCACTCTCTTTCTCTCTCTCTCTCTTTTTCTCTCTCTCTCTTTCTTTCTCTCTCTCTCTCTCTCTCTCTCTCTCTCTCTCTTTCTTTTTTTCTCTTTTTTTCTTTTCTTTCTTTCTTTTTTTCTTTCGTTGAATGCAGATGAGTGCCAAGCCATAGAAAGATGATAGCGATGTGTCGCAGATCTTTTCATACTCTTCCATATTTGGAAATCACAGAGTTATCCGTATCCTGCCCCTAAGGGAAATGGACATCTGTCTGTCTGTCTGTCTGTCTGTCTGTCTGTCTGTCTGTCTGTCTGCCTCTCTGTCTGTCTTTTTTGCCTTCCAACACAAGCTGAATGCATATTGAAACCACGCCAAAGAAAGATGATAGCGATGTGTCAGCGTTCTCTTCACGTTCTTCCAAGGCCATATTTGGAGTCACAGGGTTCTCCCTCTCATGTCTCTTCGGGTATTAGACAGCTGTCTGTCTGTCTGTCTGTCTGTCTTTCTGTCTGTCTGTCTGTCTGTCTGGCTGTCTGTCTGTCTGGCTGTCTGTCTGTCTGTCTGTCTGTCTGTCTGTCTTTCTTTCTGTCTTTCTTTCTTTCCAACACAAGCTGAATGCAGATTGGAACCACGCCATGTAAAGATGATAGCGATGTGTCTCAGCTCTCTTGACGTTCTTCCAAGGCCATATTTGGAGTCACACAGTTCTCCGTCTTGTCCCCCTCGGGGTGATAGGCAGCTGATTTCACGTCTGCCCAGTGAAAGGAGACACCAGTGTGGGGGATTTTGCTGATAGATACATTGCTGCAGCGTCAGACAGAGATGAAATACATAAGTTCTGATGTATTGGGACATTTTTGTGTCTCGGGGGAGGGGGGGGGGAGGGGTATGAGGCTGAGGACATGTTGGAATTTTGACTATGAAGAAAAGGAACCAATTCATTTTTTTTCGTCTTTTTTTGTAAATCTTTTTTTTTTTAGTTTTAATATATATATATATATATATATATATACATGAACATCACATAAAACTTCCACAAGGTAGGATAAGACACACAGACATACAAGGAAAGTGGGGAGGTAGAGAGGGGTGTGTGTGTATGTGGGGGGGGGGGGGGTATGTGCTTCTCTTTTATAAAGGGTGACGCAATGCCTTATTGTTTACAGATGTATTTGGGTGACCGCCCACATTTTGAAATGTTGGCTTCAATATGACGGATTCAACACTGTCATATATATATATATATAAAGACGAAGTATTGCCTTATTATCTGTTATTATACAGAAGGATTAGGACATTGTTGATATTTGGGCTACAACAAGAAAAATCAATCCTCTCATTCAAACACTGAGGCAATGGCTTAGAACTTGCAGGAAAAAACCAGTTGCTGTTATCACAGTATGCAGAGCAATCTTAACAAATCTTAATAAAGATTCAGGTGTTTTACTGTTGGTTACCATGCCCATAAATGTGCACATTAACAAAAACATGTTCAACCCTTTTAAATGCGCCTCAAATTAATTGGGCAAATTGCCTACACGTAGTTTACGCATTGAGTTTTCGGTACAAAAAAACTTCGTAAAGTCTTCGCGAAGTTGACTTCGGGCTCAATCAAAGACCGCCTTCACGAACAAAAAAGGATTCACATCAATGCCTAATATTCGGACGCTGATTGGCAAAGAAATATTTTAACCTGATGCTAAGCATTACTTTTGCTTTGATACTTCTCTGTGTATAATTTGAGACCCTCTGCAATGATTCAAGACAATCAGACCATTATGACTTTGCGAAAAAAATATTTTTGCAGATTGGATGCGAATTATTTCTTCATAATGACACACAATACCACACAAACAAGGCACAGTTACACTCCCAGCCAAGGCCTCACGGCTATAGCTAGGTCACTTGTTTTCAACTGTAAACTTTTTTTTAACGCATACTTCACACGTGCAAACAGCGGGTGTCTGCTGAATTCTAAGTGGTTACCTGCTGACCCAGTCGAGCGTGAGGTTCGGTAGAGGGAAGGGTTAGCTATAACATTTAGTAGTCTTTGTCAAGACCTAATTAATAATGCCCTCACGTAAAATTCCTTCATTTGAAAAAAATGTAATGGTCCACTTACTAAAAAGCGAATTGTGGAAATATACAAGCCTCTGAACAAAAATGTAGGAACACACAGATACGAAAAACGAAGTACCAAGGTGCATCAAAGGATGTATACTCTTGGAATGTTCTAACTTTGATCCTTCGTTACTGTCGTCACAATCCGACACTATTCCATGTCTCCTTCTACAAGCCCTTAACCTCTTGTGTAAGAAGTTCCCATTGTTTCGTGCTTGTAAGATGACAACGGGGTTGTCCATGTTACAAGCTTAAAGAAAAAATGTAGTTTTCTCTGTGTCTGTCTGGGTGCCTGTCTGGTTGCCTGTATTGTCTTCCCATCTGGCTGTCGGTTGGTCTGTCTGTCTGTCCGTCCGTCTGTCGGTCTGTCTGTCGGTCTGTCGGTCTGTCGGTCTGTCTGTCGGTCGGTCTGTCTTTCTGTCGGTCTGTAACTATGTCTGTCTGTCTGTTGTCTCACTCTCTATCTCTGTCCCCCCTTATCTCTGTCTCTATCTCTGTCCCCCCTTATCTCTGTCTCTATCTCTGCCCCCCCTTATCTCTGTCTCTATCTTTGTCCCCCCTTATCTCTGTCTCTATCTCTGTCCCCCCTTATCTCTGTCTCTATCTCTGTCCCCCCT
>NW_027127521.1:0-2840 GCF_037325665.1 Littorina saxatilis | reverse complement strand
TCCCTATTTTTATCTGGGAAAAGTTGGCAGCTATGTTTAGACTTGATACATGCTGTGTTTAACACAGTGCAAACACACCATTGTTGTCTCCGTGAAAAAGACACTAAACTTGTTGTGGACTCTGACAAACTATTTTCTACTCATGGAAAACAGTTCTGCTTTAATTCAAGGTGAGGTAACAACAAAATTAATTTTCTTTCATATGTTTCCCTGCTGTTTGAATTGTTGTTATTGCCATTGATATAGAAGCTCTATGATTAAGCTGAAATATGCATTTCAGGGCCATTTTTGTGTGTCTAAAACACTAAAAACCTTCGCCCCCAGACCCCGACCAGGGGCATTGCCCCTGGACCCTACTGGGGGCCTTCTGCGGCCCCCAGACCCCCACCTTCTTTTTCCTTAATTATCACTTTTTCTGAATCCCATGTCTGTAGGTTTGAATGGATTAGAATTTATCATTTGGCTATAACGTATAATTATAAGTTTAGATGTGTATGGGAGAATGTTGTTCTACTGCTAGAAACAAGAAAATCCAGATTATGATTAACATTTAAAAAATTCAGGACTACATGATCATTGAAACGACAACAAAACTTGTGAAGTTTTACTGACTTCAGAATGGTCACTTGATTAATTTTTAAGGTTCCTTGCAGAACTAGCACTACATGTATGGGAAGAAACGTCTATGTCTACATTTTATACAATGTGCTGCTCTTTTTCAGGGTGGTAGAGTTCAAGGACAAAGACACCACAAGAAAAGCTATTGAAACTATGCACCAGTACAAAGTTCACGACAGATACTTGGTTGTCAATGAGGTGAGACTTGGGGTTCTTTCAGACTGAACTATTAGTGTGTGTGTGTGTGTGTGTGTGTGTGTGTGTGTGTGTGTGTGTGTGTGTGTGTGTGTGTGTGTGTGAGAGTGTGAGCGTGGGGGCGGGGATATCTGTCTGGATGCATGTCTGCCGTACGACTGTCAAGCCCTCTCCTCACCCCCCCCCCCCCCCACTTCCTGTTTTCGTCAATCCTCTTTCATCTGTGCTAATGCGGGCCTGTTACACGACACCTGAGATAGACGAAGTTCTCAAATGTCGTATAGTTGTGTTCTTTCATTCTACGTGGCCCGTCCTCACAGCAGCAGACAACAAATCGTCAAATTGAGTTCGAGGATTTATTTTGCATTCCATACATACAATGATACATCATAGCAGAACTCAAAGTAGAAGCATCCAACATACAAATCGCGCTGGCCTATGTAGCAAATACTCAATCTCCAGAATATTCCAGACCAAACATGATACAATTAAAATTAGATGAACTGTCCATGGACTAGAATAGTGACATTCTCTGTGACGTACATCAAAAGCGCCGACGCACTTAATCCGAGCGAACGCCACGAACCTACGACTCAAAACAACGTGGTCAACAAATTGTTTTGACAGGACTAGAAACTTCGACTGCATTCTCGTCCAAACATGAATATTGTGTTTACAAAATATAATATCGGTACTTTCCCGCAAAGTACAAATAAGTCAACTATATACAACACACAAAACTAAACCAAAGTTCAGCAACGGTAGCGTTTTTTAACAGGGCCACTAAGTGAAACATTTACCTACCTCGTTTTCTTCCCCTTCACATTTGTACACACGTGACCCTTTTAACCCCCCTTCTCTGATGACAGATCCGTAACCAGGACGAGTACTGGAACTGGACTCGCTCCGGCCTGGTGAACGGTATCCGCGCTGGTGCCTACTACAACGACTACCCACCCCTCATGTTGCGCGGCTTCGTCAACGACAAGGTCTCCAAGATCCTGGGCTACGCCACTATGAGACAAGTCCGCATCAGACCAAGTGAGTATAAGTGTGGAGGCGAAAACAATACAATGAAAGCTTCATTTTCAGGCCTCTAAAAATGTTTAAAAAAAATAGGGTCTTAGCAAGGAGGGAGCCTTAAAATGGAGGTAATTTTACAGGGGATATGAACAGAAAATCTGAAAAAAGCATGTTCTTAAAGGGGGGGGGGGGGGGTGTGTCTTAAATTTGGTTTTTTTTTTAAAGGGGGTTCCATTGTAAAACGTTAAAGGCAGATTCCTCTTCTCCTGTAAGTGATCTTGTGCACCATCCCAGATGTATCCAAGCGTGTACATGAAATAAAAGCATTCTTTTGCGTCGGCAAGTACCAAAATTCAACAGTTTGGCTGCTGCTGCCTGTGCAAGGGTGTGTGTTTTTTGTGTTTTTTTGAGTGGATGCTTATTCTACTAAATAATCTCAAGGAGAAAAAAAAATCAAAAAAAGCAGCCAGGTTGTTGATATTTTGCGAGTGTTTCAGTGAATGGGTGCTCTTATTCACGTTTATTTAACGACCCCCTGTCTATAACGGCTATTTTTGGTCTATCACTTGAGTGGTCATTGAAGACAGGTTTGGCTGTGGCATAACTACTGATAAAACCCTTCGCCTGTGATGCTTGCAGGTCTGTGTGAGATGGACGAGCGCATGCTGGAGGTGGTCAGAGAGTGTAACATCGAATACGAGATCTCGGGGCAGGAGGAGGCCACCTTCGACAAAGGCTGGGTGCCCAGGACTGACAACAGCACTGTCAATGACACCGACCCCTGGTACACGTAAGTGTACATGATTTGTCTGTTATGAGTCAGGAGTTTGGTTTCAAAGAGGGGATCTCTGCACTGTCAATGACACCGACTCCTAGTTCACGTACATGCACATGGCTTTTCTGTTATAAGTAAGGAGTATTGTTTAACAGAGGGGACCTCTGCACTGTCAATGACACCGACCCCTGGTACACGACAGTGCACATGACTTTTCTGTTATTAGTCA
>NW_027127520.1:0-15182 GCF_037325665.1 Littorina saxatilis | reverse complement strand
GAGAGAGAGAGAGAGAGAGAGTGATGGGTACATCTTAGTTTCTTTTCTCATGAGTGCCACTCTTGTTCGCACCGTGCGGCTACACAAAAAGTTAAGACAAATTCAATCGACTTCAATGCAGGTGATGTTTACTTGCCAGCACATTAAAAACAAGTCGCGTAAGGCGAAATTACTACATTTAGTCAAGCTGTGGAACTCACAAAATGAAACTAAACGCACTGCATTTTTTCACAATGACTGTAGTCCGCCGCTTGTGCAAAACGGAGTGAAACTGACGAGCCTGTTCAGCGCGGTAGTGGTTTTGCTGTGCTGCATAGCACGCTTTTCTGTACGGCCTATCTTCGTTTTAACTTTTTGAGCGTGTTTTTAATCCAAACATATCATATCTATATGTTTTTGGAATCAGAAACCGACAAGAAATAAGATGAAATTGTTTTTAAATCGATTTCGGAAATTTAATTTTGATCATAATTTTTATATTTTTAATTTTCAGAGCTTGTTTTTTATTCAAATATAACATATTTATATGTTTTTGGAATCAGAAAATCATGTAGAATAAGATGAACGTAAATTTGGATCGTTTTATATATAAAAAAAATAAATTACAAGTTTCAGATTTTTAATGACCAAAGTCATAAATTAATTTTTAAGCCACCAAGCTGAAATGCAATACCGAAGTCCGGCCTTCGTCGAAGATTGCTTTACGAAAATGTCAATAAATTTAATTGAAAAATGAAGGTGTGACAGTGCCGCCTCAACTTTTACAAAAAGCCGGATATGACGTCATCAAAAGTATTTATCGAAAAAAAGAAAAAAACATCCGGGGATATCATCCCCAGGAACTCTCATGTCAAATTTCATAAAGATCAGTCCAGTAGTTTGGTCTGAATCGCTCTACACACACACACGCACAGACAGACAGACAGACAGACCGACAGACAGACAGACAGACAGACAGACAGACACACAGACAGACACACAGACACACAGACACAGACACACACACACACACACACACACACACACACACACACACACACACACACACACACATACACCACGACCCTCGTATCGATTCCCCCTCTATGTTAAAACATTTAGTCAAAACTTGACTTTGTGCATTTGTTTCTCTCTCTCTGTCTCTATATCTATCTCTCTCTGTCTGTCTCTCTGTGTCTCTATCTCTCTCTGTCTCTCTCTGTGTCTCACTCTGTGTCTGTCTCCGTCTCTCTCTCTGTGTCTCTCTGTTTCTCTTTCTGTCTCTCTCTCTCTCTCTGTCTTTCTCTCGACCTCTCTGTCTCTGTCTCTGTGTCTCTTTATCTCTCTCTGTCTCTCCCTCTCTCTCTCTCTCTCCCTCTCTCTCTCTATTTCTCCATTTGCATATGCCCTCCAGCTGTATTATATTATATTATTTGGCTATATAGTATACTTTTCTTCCTTCTTGCGAAAAAAAAGATTAAAAGCTTGACTAAATGTTGTTATTTCGCCTTACGCGACTTGTTTTATATTATATGTTTATTTGATTTCAAATAAATTACTTTTCATTCTTTTTATTCTGTTTTACATTTAGTCAAGTTTTGACTAAATGTTTTAACATAGAGGGGGAATCGAGACGAGTGTCGTGGTGTGTGTGTGTGTGTGTGTGTGTGTGTGTGTGTGTGTGTGTGTGTGTGTGTGTGTGTGTGTGTGTGTGTGTGTGTGTGTGTGTGTGTGTGTGTCTGTGCGTGTGTGTGTGTAGAGCGATTCAGACCAAACTACTGGACCGATCTTTATGACATTTTACATGAGAGTTTCTGGGAATGATATCCCCGGACGTGTTTTTCTTTTTTTCGATAAATACATTTGATGACGTCATATCCGACTTTTTGTACAAGTTGAGGCGGCACTGTCACACCCTCATTTTTCAATCAAATTGATTGACATTTTGGCCAAGCAATCTTCGACGAAGGCCGGACTTCAGTATTGCATTTCAGCTTGGTGGCTTAAAAATTAATTAATGACTTTGGTCATTAAAAATCTGAAAATTGTACAAAAAATATGTTTTTTATAAAACGATCCAAATTTACGTTCATCTTATTCTTCATCATTTTCTGATTCTAAAAACATATAAATATGTTATATTTGGATTAAAAACAAGCTCTGAAAATTAAAAATATAAAAATTATGATCATCTTATTCCTTGTCCGTTCCTGATTCCAAAAACATATCGATATGATATGTTTGGATTAAAAACACGCTTAGAAAGTTAAAACGAAGAGAGGTACTGAAAAGCGTGCTATCCTTCTCAGCGCAACTACTACCCCGCTCTTCTTGTCAATTTCACTGCCTTTGCCACGAGCGTTGGACTTACGATGCTACGAGTATACGGTCTTGCTGAAAAATTGCGTTCAGTTTCATTCTGTGAGTTCGACAGCTTGACTAAATGTTGTATTTTCGCATTACGCGACTTGTTACATTTAGTCAAGTTTTGACTAAATGTTTTAACATAGAGGGGGACTCGAGACGAGGGTCGTGGTGTATGTGTGTACGTGTGTTTGTGTGTGTGTGTGTGTGTGTGTGTGTGTGTGTGTGTGTCTGTCTGTCTGTGCGTGTGTGTGTGTAGAGCGATTCAGACCAAACTACTGGACCGATCATTATGAAATTTTACATGAGAGTTCCTGGGAATGATATCACCGGACGTATGTTTCTTTTTTTCGATAAATACTTTTGATGACGTCATATCCGGCTTTTTGTAAAAGTTGAGACGGCACTGTCACACCCTCATTTTTCAATCAAATTGATTGAAATTATTGTAAAGCAATCTTCGACGAAGGCCGAACTTCGGTATTGCATTTCAGCTTGGTGACTTAAAAATTAATTAATGACTTTGGTCATTAAAAATCTGAAAATTGTAATACATTTTTTTATATAAAACGATCCAAATTTACGTTCATCTTATTCTACATCATTTCCTGATTCCAAAAACATATAAATATGTTATATTTGGATTAAAAACAAGCTCTGAAAATAAATATAAAAATTATGATCAAAATTAAATTTCCGAAAAACAACTTCATCTTATTCCTTGTCGGTTCCTGATTCCAAAAACATATAGATATGATATGTTTGAATTAAAAACACGCTCACAAAGTTAAAACGAAGAGAGGTACAGAAAAGCGTGCTATGCAGCACAGCGAAACCACTATACTACCGCGCTGAACAGGCTCGTCAGTTTCACTCCGTTATGCACAAGCGGCGGACTACGGTCATTGTGAAAACATGCAGTGCGTTCAGGTTCATTCTGTGAGTTCCACAGCTTGACTAAATGTAGTAATTTCGCCTTACGCGACTTGTTGTGTGTGTCCTATTTGAAACTAAATGAATAAAACAATGTATGCAAAATTTTTCGGTGAAAATACTATGTATATGTGTGTGTGTTGAAGCATGTGTGTATGTGTGTGCACACATGATTTTGGAGCCATTCCATGGACAGTGTTTTTCACAAAATTACGATGTCCTTTTGAAATTTCTGAAAGCGGTCAGATGTCCTATTGATGCTGAAGAGCTCAGGACATTTGTCCTATAGGTGTGAATTTGTAACAACATCCCTGCCACGCCATCCGAATAGGCATGCAAACGGCGTTTTTTCTCACAAACTCTCATTGAACAGATATCAAACCTCACTTGTTTTGACAACAACTTAATTACAACTTTATTTTGCAATGCGTCGAAATTGTCTTGCAATCCAGTATATTTTTGTGTGTCCTATGCTATACACAATTGACCCTCCTTGATAGAAAAGTAAAAACTCTTTTTGTTGATTTACAAACATGTGATTAGTTTTGTTTTTTATTGTCTTTATAAGAATACCGGAAGATTCTATCGAGTTATAAGTCAGTTTCGGCGCACTTTGGGGCGTTTTATACCAAGTTATGTATTAGCCAATTGGGGAGCTTTATACTCGTTAAGAAATCTATGGGGTATCTCAGTCTCCCATTGCCCCAATTTCTACCTGTAGTGTAAAGAGAGCCGATCCGGTGCAGCGACACCTGGTAGATTAATAGGATACCGATATATTCTACCGGGTAAAAAACCCGTACAATAGTGTGTGCTGTTGCAATTATTAAAGGGTAAAATTCAAGAATAACTTCACTTCAAACGATGTTTCCTCATCGGGGTGTAGTCTGAATAGTCACTGGCAGCCGTCTTCATGTGAACATAGATGTGAATGAGGCTTTTGTTTCTACAAGGAAAATCCTGTTTTAAGTCACCTGCACTTGCATTGGTGTTTTTACCGTCAACATGAAAGTTGATACTTGTGGTGTGTTGTACTGTCAAAGCATGAGAAAAAACGGCATATTCGGTTTCATGTAATTGCCTTTTTTAAAGCTTCACTGTCACAATTCGAGTGTTTTAAATGAAACGTGTTCAGGCTTACTTGACGATGATACGTGCGTGGGAATGTGATTTTAGAAAGAACGTTGAAATTCAGTACTTGACTGTTTGCTAAATCTCAAAAGGTCAAACTCCTTAACAGCCCATACGGAACAAGGAGAATTTAACAAGGAAACCTAATGACTTGTTTGTGTTTTAGAGTCTTAAATGTTCAAGTGTTTAGGCAAAAAATTTCACGCAAACTTACTATCACAGGGTTATCCAGTCATTTTCTGTGTACGGGGGAGTAACAAGCCGGGGGAGTAGCGAGCCGGGGGAGTAGCGAGCCGGGGGAGTAACGAGCCGGGGGAGTAGCGAGCCGGGGGAGTAACGAGCCGGGGGAGTAACGAGCTGACCCCACCTGGCCTGGTTTACGGCCGATTTGAACGGAATGGCTGATGCATATTGCTCAGCTAACCTAAATTAGAGCTACCCTTACCGTAGTTATCCCAAAGAAGTGCTATACACCCCAGGAAGACATCTCAAAGGTGGCTACAAAGAGCAGTCCCGATCGTATGAAGCTCTTGTTCGTGGAGACTTAATCTTTGTAGTGGTCTGTGTGCGGAGTTCTCTCCCTTTACAGTCATTATGAAGAAAATTGTAATAGTTTTGAATGTTTAAATCTCTTAAGAAGTTCTTTCGGCCGTGAAACATTATTATATTTAGTTTAGAGTTGCATAGCACTAGTATGGGGGCGATAGAAGAAATTTTAACGTAGGGAAAGTAGCTTTGTGTAACAGTCATATTTAACCTTTATTTTACATTCATTTTATATTCGTACCACACGCCGTTCTGTTGCCTGTTAAAAATAGGTCGATATTCTGCACTACTTTGCATCATAGGCACTTCTGTTCGTACAGCTCAACATTCTGCACTCCTTGTTTTCGTATAATACGACCTTCTGCACTCCTACATTAAAAAGCGCATGTAAAGATTGCAGCTATTTACAGTATTTCTTATTTCATCTTGTCTTGATGTTAAGCAAACACATTAACAAGTTTCAAAATTACAAAAATGCAAGGTTGAAAAGAAAATATTTGATAGACACATTGTGGTTGTCATCTAAATAAAAGCGGCATTGCGCACTCCTTTTTGACCATTAACTATCTGCGCGAATTTAGATGCAAAAGTTTAAAAATCGATAGCAACAGATATCCCGTCATACATTTGTGCAATGTACAGCTTTTATTCGTGTGTTTTTTGTAGAAAGGAATACAAATATACTATATCGGCCAGGAGTGCACAGTGCTGTTAGTAAAGCTCTACATTATGCACTCCTTGTATTCGTATAACACGACCTTCTGCACGCCTACACTCAAAAGTGCTAGAAAAAATCAGCTATTTCCAATATTCCTTACTTAATCTTGTCTTGAGGTCAAGTAAATACATTTCAAAGCTCAACAACTACAAAAACACAAGGTTTAAAAAATTATTTGACCGCCACGACATTTTGGTTGTCTGTATAAAAATGGCATTGTGCACTCCTTATTAACAATCAAATAGTTCGGCGAATTTAGATGTAAAAGTTTAAAAATCGATACCAACAGATAGCCCGTAATGCCTTTGTGCAATGTATAGTTTGTATTCTTGTTTGATTATGCACTTCTTGTATTTGTATAAAAGGACCTTCTGCACTCCTGCATTAAAAAGGGCACGAAAATGCAGCTATTAACAATATTTCGTATATTCATCTTGTATTGAGGTCAAGCAAATATATTTCAAAGCTTTAAAGTTAAAAAAAAAAACCCACAAGATTGAGAAAACTTTGACAGACACATTTTGGTTGTTTTCTGTATCTTCTTCTTCTTCTTGGCGTTCGCAGAGGTTACACAATCAGTCCAGCACTGGTGATAAATGTTGTCGTTTTCTCCAACTCCTGTCGACTGCCGTATAGTTTGGTCTGCAAGGGAGTTGGTGACGGCCACACTTCTTTTCGTTCCTCATCTAGTAAGGGACATCGCTGTAAGATGTGTTCCGCTGTTTGGTCCTCTTGACCGCAGGCACAGGTTGGTGATGGCGCCAGCTTGAACTTTCGGTTCATGTGAGCATTGAGCCTGTTGTGGCCAGTACGCAGCCTGATGAGGTTGACTTGCTGCTCTCTGGACATTGTGTGGTAGTCATCTCTGTTTGTCCTTGGCCTCATCAATGCCTTGATGATTGTCTTCTGCTCACTAAAGCTGACACTGTTTTCAGGTTGGTCTTCCACGGCTCCTTCTTTTGCCAGCTCATCTGCCCTTTCATTTCCTGGTATCCCACAGTGTGCTGGTATCCATTGGAGGACAACTCTTCTGGTTTGTCTGACCATCTGTAATGCTTTGGCCAGCTGTGGGAGTTTGTCGTTCTCTAGGGCCTGAAGGACTGAAAGGGCGTCCTAGAGGAAGACAACTTGGTAGCAAGGGTCTGCGGAGTCCTGAACGAAGGAGGCGGCCTGCATGAGAGCTTCTGCTTCTGCTTTATAGTTTGTGCAGTGTTTGCCAGTGGCAACGCTGGATGTAGCTGTATGTCCCCCAGGGAACTGGATGAGAATGCCTGCACCTCCATTGAGCACGGCGTTAGTTGCTGATCCATCGGTGTATACATGGATCCACGCCTCTTTTGGGTACTGTTCGTCGATCAGGGCTAAGGTGAGTGCCTGTCGAGCTGTGTCATTCTGATCTTCTCCTGAGGTAACATGTGGAACACTGGTGCAGATCTGGATGCCTGGTTTCTCTGTTGCCTTGGGGGTTTCCTCTTCTTCTTGAGTCAGAGGTAGAGTGTTCTGTGGAAGGACTTCCTTGTACTGTCGAGAAAGTCTCTTGCTCTCGTGTACAAAACTGCTCCGTTTAAGCCGGTTCTTGGTGAGGTTGCTCAGTCTGTGCTTCATGGGGTGGTCGGGTAGGCACTTGAGCTTCTCGGCCTGTACCATAGTCTTGGCTTCTCTTCTCTGACAGAGGGGTTGGATGGTGGTAAGCTTCTCCATTTCCTTGATGGGCGTGGATTTCATTGCACCGGTGATGAGTCGGAGGGCCTGGTTTTGCACACGGTCAAGGGTCTGCAGGTTTGTCTTGGCTGAGGTTGACCACGCTGTGGAGCCGTACTCGAGGTGGGGTCTGATTGTTCCCTGGTATACTGTCTTCAGTATCTTCTCGTTCGCTCCCCAGGTGGTACCTGCCAGCTTCCTGAGTATGGCTAGCTTGCGCCGGGCCTTCGTCTCTGCCTGTGCAATGTGTAGTTTCCAGGTCTGCCGTCTATCAAAGGTGACACCAAGGTACGTTGCTTCTTCATCCTCTCTCAGAGGAGTTCCACCAAGCCTAATGGTTCCGGCTTTCTGCTTTGGCGACAGTGTGAATAGGGTGGTGGAGAATTTCTCCTTGTTGATGGAGACGCACCAATCTTCTGCCCATGCGTTCAGCCTATCTGCCGCTTGCTGCATTCTGTAGGTGGCAGTACTTGCGTGCTCCTCCTTGCACCAGATCACAAGGTCGTCTGCGTAGAGAGCAGCTTTGATCCCCTTGGGCATCTCAGACACCAGATCGTCGATGAAGAGAAGGAAGAGTGTGGGGGAGAGGACTCCGCCCTGAGGGACGCCATGACGAAGGAGGAACTTCTTGCTTTTGGTCTGGTCGACGTTAACTCTTGCCCTGCGGTTATAGAGGTAAGAGCGAATCCACTGGTACATGTTGCTGGACACGCCTTTCCTCAGCAGTTTTACAAGGAGTCCATCTTTCCAGACCTTGTCAAAGGCCTTCTGAAGATCTATCCAGGTGACGAAGACCAGCTTCTGTTCCTGAAAGGCATCTTCAACTTCTTGCGCCAGGTAAGTGACCTGATCTTCAGTGCTGCGGAACTGTCGGAATCCAGCTTGTTCAGGGGCGAGGAGGTTCCTGGATTCCAGGTACCACCTGAGGCGCTCGTTCACAATTCTCTCTAGGGTCTTCACAACACAGCTGGTGAGGCTGATTGGGCGATAGCTGGTGGCCTTCTTTGGATCCTTCCCTTTTTTTAAGATGGGGATCATGATCGCTTCTCGCCAGAGTTGTGGTAGCGATCCTTCTTGCCAGCTGCTGTTGAAGACCTCGAGTAGCTTGTTCTCTGCTGCACTACCAAGGTGGGTTAGCATCTCGTTGGTGATGCTGTCTGGGCCAGGGGACTTCTTCGCCTTTGACTTTTTCAGAGCTGAGTGCAGCTCGTGGAGTGTGAGTGGTTGACTCATGGCGTCCACTGTCGACTGTCTGGCAGGTCTCTCTCTTTTCTCTCTTCTTGCTTCTCTCTGTTTCTCGGGGCTACCATGGAGGTTGCTCTCAGCTGCATAGCTTTCGGCAAATTGGTTGGCAGCATGCTTTCCAGTTAGCACCTTCCCGTTCTCTTCTAATGTGATCTTTCCTCTGCTGGTGTTCTCATCATTCAACTGCTTGGTGAGCCTCCAGAGCTTTCTGCCATCCTTCTCAAGGTTCAGAGAGCTTGTTTTCTCTTGCCAGCTTCTCCGTCTTGCCTGTAGCTTCTTTTTGAGAAATTTGGCTTTGGCTTCCTGGAGGCGGATGTTGTTGTTTTGTGACGGGTTGACTTCTGCTTCCCTTCTGGCGTCTGCCAGATCATCATCCAGTTCCTGCAATTCATTGCTCCAGTAGGGCTTATAGTCTCTCCTGGCACCCCTGGGAATGGACTCACGCGCTGCTCTGAGGATGCTCATGTTGAAGTCCTTCGCCACCATGTTGATGTCTCGACCCTCGACTCTGATGTCTTTGGTGAGTTCGCTGGTGCGGTGTCTAAAGAGGAACCAGTTCGCTCTTTTGTAGTTCCACCGTGGGAAGGAAGCTTCAGTGCAGGACTCCATGCCCAGGGTCAAAAAGACTGGCCGATGGTCACTTCCACCTAGCTGTTCTCCGACCTCTCTGCTGGTTAGCTGGTGCATGTCTTCCGTGCAGAAGGCTAGGTCAGGAGTTGATGTAGTGTGCCATCTTCTGGAGTAGAATGTAGGGCAGTCAAAGGGACTGTTCAAAAGGATGAGACCTTTGTCGTCCTGCCAGTTCTCCACCTCTTCTCCTCTCCGATCCAGGTGGTCATATCCCCAACTCTGTGAATGACTGTTGAAGTCACCCACCACGATGAAGTTGGAGGCCTTTGCGGGGATCGTGTCAAGGGCGAGGTGTCTATCATTGGGGCAGTAGAAGTTGACAAGATGGAATTCTGATGTCTTCGTCTGGATTCGAATCACCTGATATTTGGAGTCCTCCATGTGCGTTTCTATCAAACAGGCATTGATGTTGTTCCTGATGAGGGTCAGGATTCCTCCTTTGCTTCGGTCTGTTCTGTCGGACCTAAGGCATTGGTAGCCTCTCACTTTGAAGGACTTTTGGGGTGTCAGGTGCGTCTCCTGAATACAGCAGATGTTGATGTTCTTCTCATGCAGGATATGCTCCAACTCTGTCTTCTTGTTCAGGATACTTTCTGCGTTCCAGTGCATGACCTGAAAAGGTCGCTGCTGACTGGGTTTCTTCCTGGTTGTGGTGGTGCCAGTCACTTTCCTCCCGCGTCCCCTGGCGTGACAAGACGGACGGGAGGGAGCTCCAGTAGTTGGGGCTGGGTCCCTTTGAGGCATGGGACCCGACGCTGCTCCACCCTGGGGGGTCCTCAATGGGCGAGCGCCATTTCCATCTGTGCTGGTTGATTGTGTCATCATTTGCGTAAGTGCGTGTACCCGTGGTTTGTTAGAATGCGCCGTGCGGCCCGGGTCCTCCGTCTTCAGCATTCGGGGTTTTCTGTCGGGGTTACCTCACCCTTAGCTCATGGCCCGTACGTCCTACCCTGAGAGCACAGGGGGGAGGATTTTCCGGGATCCCACCCGGAGCCAGTTTGGTCCGCGGCCGCAAGCGGCTAATCTCCATATCTGAAGACCGTTCCCCTATCCGCCACCCGGGGACGCGCTGGGTTGGGGGTGGTCGCCCCACTGAAAATCCCACACTGGGTTAAGAAAGATCAGCCTGTCCCAGGTTTTCTGTATAAAAGCGGCGTTGTGCACTCGGCGATCTTAGATGCACAAGTTTTAAATTCGATACAAAAAGATAGCCCGGGATGCATTTGTGCAATGCAAAGCTTTTATTCTAGTTTTTTGTAGAAAGGAAGAATACTATAGTATATATGACCTGGAGTGCACAGTGTAGGAGTGCATAAGGAAAAGGAGTGCACAATGTCGGCCTATACGAACAAAAGAGTGCACAAGGTCGCCTTTGTACAGACACACACACACACATACACACAGAAATACGTGCAAATGAGTCTTCTTTGGAACACAAATAGCAGTGACATCATTGTTTTCCAAAATTTCCAACCAATAATTAACGAAAGATTTCCTTTTTTCTATAGGTAGCTGTAGCTGTCACCCTGTACAAAACCAGCCTGAACAAACCAAGCCTGAGGAAAGCACGCCTGTGCAAAACCAGCCAACAGACTGTGTGGATGCGCAACGGAGCAACAAAAGGAGCGGTGTTGTCACTATCTATGCTGAAGAAGGCAGCTCACCCCTACAAGTCTACTGTGACCAGGACACTGACGGTGGGGGATGGCTGGTAGGCAGTACAGGGAGAGAAATATATATAGATATGTAAACGTACTTAATTACGCTTACCAAAATGACGACAAAACCGATTTTTGCTGGCTTCTTGCCAGGCCAGCATTTGTATTGTCGGTCCTCGGGGAGCATTTCGACTTCTGTTACATCTTAATCAACCTCGGCCTTGCGACGATAGGCTCCCCTCGGACCGACAAAACAAGGTGGTCTGACAACAAGACACCAGCCATCTTATACTATTCTTCGAGTAAGTGTTTCAAGTAATGTTGGTGTTGTATCTGATGCTTATGTTTATGTGCTTATGTTTGAGAACTGAAATATTTCAAAATAATTGTTAGTTATGTTTTTTTTTCTCTCCAATAAACCGTGTTTTCCTTCAAATGCTCTTCTTGTTCTCCCCGATTAAAAGAAGATGTTGACCTAACTTCAATTAAAATATGTCAGTGTCAGGACAGTGGAGAACAAGTATTCTGTTATGTTTGTGTTCTTTCTCTTTGAACAATCAAATTGATCAGTTAATTCATTTGGGCAGCCCGAACACGTGTTGAAAGCAATTTGGTTTCAAAGCTCTATGAATATTCATGGCTACAGAACAAAGTGAAGCTCTTAGTGCAAAACGTTAGTTCACTCTTTGATTGTCATTCAGTTTTCCATACAGAATAGTTGATGTCTTCCGTTTGCTATAAAGTACAGTCTGAAGACTGCTGCAAAAAGTAATTTACCTGGAAAACTCTTTGAACATAATGTACTCATATTTTGTAAAGGAGTCTGTAAACATACTCAAGAGATAAAAACCTTCATAATTTCAGTATATTAGACGAGCAAGCTATCATATTCAAAGAGCACCATAACTCATTCCAGAGTATAATAGCATTCTTCCTGGCTAATTTCTTTGCAGCATGGGATTTGTTTTTTCTGCATTAATTTCAAAACTGACACAACTGTCAATCTGGAAAATTGATTCCGTTAAAGAATTCTACTGTGCACAGGAAACAGCCAGACTGGTTTGTTTGTTTGTTTGTTTGTTTGTTTGCTTAACGCCCTGTCCACCACGAAAGGGTGATATGGACTGGGTGGCCGAGTGGTAAAGCACTTGCGCTCGGAAGCGAGAGGTTGCGAGTTCGACCCTGGGTCAGGGCGTTAGCAATTTTCTCCCCCCTAGGTGGTGGGTTCAAGTGCTAGTCTTTCGGATGAGACGAAAAACCGAGATCCCTTCGTGTACACTACATTGGGGTGTGCACGTTAAAGATCCCACGATTGACAAAAGGGTCTTTTCTGGCAAAATTGTACAGGCATAGATAAAAATGTCCACCAAAATACCCGTGTGACTTGGAATAATAGGCCGTGAAAAGTAGGATATGCGCCGAAATGGCTGCGATCTGCTGGCCGATGTGAATGCGTGATGTATTGTGTAAAAAAATTCCATCTCACACGGCATAAATAAATCCATGCGCCTTGAATATGTGCGCGATATAAATTGCATAAAATAAAAAAATAAAAAATAAATCCCTGCGCTTAGAACTGTACCCACGGAATACGCGTGATATAAGCCTCATATTGATTGATATCAGGGCGGTGCTGCTTTGACATTTAACGTGCGCCACACACAAGACAGAAGTCGCAGCACAGGCTTCATGTCTCACCCAGTCACATTCTGACACCGGACCAACCAGTCCTAGCACTAACCCCATAATGCCAGACGCCAGGCGGAGCAGCCACTAGATTGCCAATTTTAAAGTCTTAGGTATGACCCGGCCGGGGTTCGAACCCACGACCTCCCGCTCACTGGGCGGACGCCTTACCACTAGGCCACCGTGTTGCGGTCAGCCAGACTGGTGATTGTGTTGGTATGTATCAAAGTGTAAGGATGCTCTTATTTTGTTGGAAAGCCTGGAGAGACACGTGGTGCTTTACGTGAGAAAGAGCGTACCTTAAAGCAATGGAAGACACAACATTCCATATTTGTGAGCGAAAGGATATCTACAGGAAGGCCGCCATTATGTTGGTTATGTCTAATGTACGCAGAGCATGGTCTATATCTTTGATGAGACTGTGTCTGTAGATATATAATCATGTCTTGTTGACAGGTATTTCAGCGCAGGCAGGACGGCTCAGTTAATTTCTACAGGAACTTGGTCAACTATCAGGAGGGCTTTGGTGATGTAAAGGGGGAGTTTTGGCTTGGTATGTCTCGTTGTTATTGGCTGGTATAAAATCATTGTTTGTTTTACAGGATATATGTTGAAGATCATTGTTTGTGACAAAGTAATTAAATGAAGAACGTAGGCGAGAGTTGTGGTAATTTATCCATTTGATTAAATTCGTTTTGCTTATCTACCATACGTCTTACGCCAAGCAAACCTTAAGACAGTTAGGGTATGAATAATAACTATGGGTTTCAGTTTCTTTTAGAGTTCTGTTGAGTGCAAATCCGTGATTAAAAAGAACGCTCGGTAGGAACTTTGGCAGAGGTTATTCCTGAGTCATTGATCTTGACGTCTGACTTAAATTGTACACGTCATGTGACTGCTGGTGTTATCCTCTCCATTGTCCACCCTAAGCATGTTCTCACGACCATTTTGCGGGTCTCTATTTAAGATAAATTTTGCCTTAGCAGCCATAGAGAACCAGCAAGTATAAATGTCCTGTCTGCAATAGACGAATTTCGGAAATAACTCCGTCGGGTTTGTATGGCTTGTGAAAGAGTGAATACCCTTGCTTTTCCTCTGACAAATAAATTCACACGTTGTCCTGTCCACGTGTTTCCGACACGCCCCTCGCTAGTGATTGGCCCCTCCAATGTTTGTCAGAGTAAAAGCAAGGGCATTCACTCTTTCACAACCCATACAAACCCGACAGAGTTATTTTCGGAATTCGTCTGTATGACTATGACTGTTATTTTACTGCTTCCCCTGTCTTCATACACATGTTCTGAGATTCTGTGTACATACATTTTTTTGAAACGATCTGCTGATGACCTTAGTATCTTGATGTACAGAGTTGTGTACTGTGTGTGTGGATAGTGTTTAAGTCACGACGTACCCTTGGAGTTATATGAACAATAACAATACCAATAACAACACATTATGGTCCATTCAAATGTTACATTAAAATGGAACACTTTCTTTGACACACCCAGCTTGCCTGTAAACGATCATAACATTTCATAAGTTTATTAGGTCATTCACAGATAAGACAAAAACACCACATAGGTTCGCATAGGTTCCCAAGCACATCTTTTATCAGTTATTAACACTAACCCTAACACAGTGCTATCATCTTGTAGTATGCCTTTCCAGGTCTTGACGCTCTGCACTTGCTGACGTCTATTCAAAGGTATGAACTGCGTGTGGATGTGATGGTGTTCAACGGTACCAAAGGTTACGCCACCTACAACAACTTCACCGTCAGCGACAGCAGCGACAACTACCGAATCAGTACGGGCAACTATACCGGAGAAAAAGCGGGTGTGTATTGTTGCAGAAAAATATTTGTTCTCTTTCGAGGTGAAGTAGTTATATGGCTAAATGTTTTAGATACTAACAGCACGTTAAAAAGATTGAATGCTTCTATGTAGTTTGAAGCCACACTCCAACCAGAAGCATGACAACAAGCCCACCAGTTTTTTTAACAATAAGCGCAGGAAGCATTGTCGGTGTGCAGGGCCGGACCAAATGAGTTGTAAGGGGGGGGGGGGGGGTCCTCCTTTTTTTGGGGGGGGCAAATCAGCGAAGTGGCGAAGCCACAAGCGCGCGCCTGCAAAGCAGGCGCGCGAACTAGGGGGGTCCGGGGGCATGCTCCCCGGAAAATTGTTGAAAAACGGTTAAAATCTGTGCAATCTGGTGCATTCTGGGCCTTGTTTTGAGGGTTAAGAGCAGCATTGTGTTGGTGCTAAAACTAGTACAAAAAAAAACATTCAAAGCAAGGTACATGCTTTTTCCAGGGGTGGGGTTCCGGAACCCCTGGAACCCCCCCCCCCCTGGGTCCGGCCCTGGATGTGTGAAACATTTTACTAAGCGAGTTTAGCAAAAACGTTTTGCTGAATTTCTCGTATACTGTCTTGACTTTCAAACATATTTTAGGTGTAATTGTTTGCACGAGTTTTCTTGATGCTCCCGGTCATACCTTGACACATACGAGTAAGTTAACTGGAGAGAGAGTGAAAGAGAGACAATGACAATGACAATGACAATTCTTTATTTAACGAGGGTAATATATTCAG